>NC_079511.1:4861470-4895910 GCF_000801105.2 Raphanus sativus | reverse complement strand
CTTCTTCCTCTTGTGAAACCCAGTCACAAAATCCCTAATTTTCGCGAACAAACAGCTATTAGATAGATGCCAAAGATTTGAGTATACGACTCTGAATCAGATTGAAACATACTTACCTGAGATCTTTCTCATCAAAAGAGACGGTGACGCTTTTGTTCTTTAGAGCTCTCTTCCCGATATGTCTAGCTCTCGTCGGCGGCGCCAATGCCCCCGACGTACCGTCATCGTCTACGTTCATCGCGAGATGCTTCGTCGGGTCGGAGACGAAGCGATTGGAGTTAAACGAAATTAGGGTTTTAGGGTTTTATTCAAACCAAAGAGGTCTTTCAAGAAGAAGAGATGAGACTTTTAATTGGGCTTTAGGCTCGGCCCATTATAGGGATATTAGCGTCTTTTTAACAAAAGTGAGCTAATTTGGTTTGGGGACAACAAAGTTATGCCATTAGCTAAGTTTAGATAATTACCAAAACTGATTGTGTCTCTCTCTCATTCTAACGTTAACAAAATAAACCTCCCAACAAAACTTTAAGCTTTTCTTTTGTTTTTCACTCATAAAACAAAACAAAAAAATTTAAAAATAAAAGACCATTGCATCTTCTTCTTCGTATTCAGACAAAAGATGTCTATGTCTATTGCTTTTGAACAAAACCACTGAAAAAAACAGGAATTTGTACATAAATTATACAAAAACCAGAGGAAATTAAAGATCATAAAAATTAGAGCGAAAAGATGAATGACTTATTCTCAAATTCATTCAAGCGGAACCAGGCTCAAATGAGCGATGTCGAGGCAGGTCAAGAAACGATGAACCTCGACAAATTCTTCGAGGACGTGGAGAATGTCAAAGATGACATGAAAGGTGTCGAGACTCTTTATAAGAAGCTTCAAGGCTCGAACGAAGAATGCAAGACGGTGCACAACGCCAATAAGGTGAAGGAGCTACGCGCTAAGATGGATGCTGACGTAGGTCAGGTTCTTAAGAGGGTCAAAATCATTAAGCAGAAGCTCGAAGCCCTAGAGAAAGCCAACGCTAATAGCCGTAACGTCCCGGGTTGTGGGCCCGGTTCGTCTACGGATAGGACTCGGTCTTCTGTGGTCAGCGGTCTCGGGAAGAAGCTCAAGGACTTGATGGATAGTTTCCAGAGTCTACGCGCGCGTATGAACGATGAGTATAAGGAAACCGTAGAGCGCAGGTCTTTCCTTTTTTTAGGTTTTCTTGTGTCGCAAGATATTCCTCTGTTTGTGACTTTGTTGGATTTGGTGCAGGTATTTCACGATAACAGGGGAAAAAGCGGACGAGCGAACGATTGATAACTTGATTGCGAGCGGCGAGAGTGAAAATTTCATGCAAAAAGCGATTCAAGAGCAAGGAAGAGGGCAGATCATGGACACGATATCTGAGATCCAAGAAAGACATGATGCAGTGAAGGAGATCGAGAAGAATCTACTGGAGTTGCACCAAGTTTTCTTGGACATGGCGGCTCTGGTGGAAGCGCAGGGGCAACAACTGAACAACATAGAGAGCCATGTTGCAAAGGCGAGCTCGTTTGTGAGAAGAGGGACTGATCAGCTCCAAGACGCGAGAGAGTACCAAAAGAGCTCGAGGAAATGGACTTGTTACGCCATCATTCTCTTCATCGTTGTCTTTATCCTTCTTCTCATTCCCGCTATGCCACATATTATGCTCATGTTGAAATGAAATTTCTAGAGAATTTGATTTTTATCCTCACATTCATCTTTGCCTATTCCTTCTTCTTGTTTTTTTTTTGCTTATGGGAGGGAATCGTTAGACTATGATGAAACCAGGGAAAGAGATTTGTAGAATATTTTTGGAAACAGGATCATTAATTCATTATTGCATGTAAAACTTTTATGATATCCTGACTTTTCTATATATTATCTCCATCTTTAGTGGTGGATGTGACAATGTTATGTATGTTGATTTGTTACTTATAGTCTTATAGAGAAACATATGCATTGTAATTTTATTTTTTTCAGCCTTCTTTTATAACACCATTATTTAGATATATCTTCGTTAGTTTTCTTTTATTGTCATCTCCACTACTACATTGTCTTAAAAGAGGTTTTGCCGTTGATTTTGACCTCAAACATAACAAAAAGTGAATAGTTTGGAAATTATAATGAAAGAAATAGTGAAGAAAGCTGACAAAATTAAGGGTATATGTACATGCAAATCGATGAAGTGTTGGTTTATGGTATGTATAGAGAATGTAATGACTTAGAGATTGGGATCTCAGACTTTTCATCTAGTAAAATCGTGGATATTCTATTAACTCTTCATATACTGAACAAGACGCTGCATTACATCTTAAGCTTACTCTCCTTGTTTTTCCGAAACACCTTAAGCATACTCTACATTGGGTTCTTTTAAGATAGCGAAGGCAAAGAAATTCTCAATCATTATTCTTTCTTTGAGGTATACACTCATCATTATACTTTTTTGTCCTTGTAATGGATGGTCTATCTCGGCAACTGCGAAGTGCTTTTTTGGCGGGAGCTTTTGGTTGTCACACAAATATTCTTTAGTCTATGCTCTCGATCGAATCTTATGCTTTGTGACCAATGTACTTACTGTTGTCAAAACGGAAAAGATTTGTCTCTAAATGGTATCTTTCCTTTTTTTTATAAGTTCTATCAGATCATATACTTTCAGATAAAATGAAATAAACATATTTCTCAAGCTTAAATAAATAATATTTTGGTAAAAGAAGAAAAAGTTCAGAAATATTCTGAAGTTTAAATATTTGGGACCTAGTTTCTCTTCTACCCCCAAAGCTAAGAGAAGAAAGTTTCTCAACCTCGAACTCAAAATTCTTGAAAGAGGCTATATATGTTTGGATCGTTTGATATATATCCTATGAATATCGGTTATAGTTACTCCAATATGTAATTTACATCACCACAGTAAAAAAAAAAGAAATTAAGTGCAAATTGTAATATAGTTCTCCAAAAAGTTTGAATGTGTATATAAGGAGTTAAATGGCCCAATAGTTCTCTCTATAAATATATGACGTATTACGTACTTTGTTCACCAAACTTCAATACTCCTCTTATCTTTTTAGAAAGCCTCTTTTGAATATAAATTAAATTTTACATGAGTTGGGAAAATACAATTATAGCAAGATTTAACAAAATAAATCAAAAGTCAGTGATAAGAATTTAATAGACAACCACGTGTTTGGGGAGAAGAACACAAAACAATGTCAGAATGTTTTGTACGTTCATAGAATCCGAGGAAGCCACCGTATGAACGTAGTAAACAAAGAAACATGTCACCACGTTACAGCATACACCATCCCATGCTAGTTTTTCTGTGAATTATTGCTTGCCACATAACATCATTAAAAGTTAATTTTTTGTCTTGTGTTCTATTTTTTAATCATCAAATCATATTTTATTTTTACTATGAAAAAGAAGGTACATAATTTATTTTTTTGTTCCAAGTTAAAGAGATAAATAAGCTTTGTGTTGATTTTAATTCCACTACAATGATTATAAAATAAACAAATATCTCACGTATTATATAACTAGCTCACTTTTCTTTCTTTTTGTTTTTTTTTTGACTGAGTCTTTCTTTCTTTTTTGTTTTAAAACAATCGAAGTGAAAATCACACATTTTTCTTAGATTTTTTTTTTGTATTATGCAACAAACTTTGAGATATTTGAGGAAGTACATAATTACAAATCAACTGAAGTTTTCAATTTTGCTTTCTTCTAAATATTTTTATTTCTCATTCTATTTATTGTTCCTATATTCACTTCATATGTTTTGTTTCCTCCCAACATCCACTGTTTTCTCTCTGTTTTTCCATTGTTCTTGGGTCCATTAGTTTAAATAAACTTAAGATCTTTTTTTTTGTTGTTTTTGTCATACATGAATCGTGAGATTTTCATAATATTAGCGTCATGGCATTGAGGAAGAAGATATTAGGTGTCGTGAAATCATCATCAAACACGAACCGAAACGTAGGTGGTGATGATGGTGGATTAGGGTTAATGTTAGACTGCGATAAGTACAAGAAAGGATATAGGAAGAAAAGGGTTTGGATATCCAGTGACAAGATTCGGGATTCTAGAAATATCTGCAAAAAAATAGTGTACAAGTCTCAAGAGCTAGAAACTCTTCCTCAAGATATCCTGGTTTGTATCCTATTAAACCAATCTCATAAACTCGTTTTAATCGATTTTCTAGTATAGAGGTTCGGTGGATTAGTTGGTTGTTAGTGTTCTTGTGCCGATGATTAACTAATCATATACAGCTGAATATTGACTTCGTTATTCTCTCTAGAAACAATGTCAATATTGGAAATGGAAAGTTTTCATTTTTTCTGTGAAATGTTTCTACTGGGAAATAAATAATTTAAGGTTTGTAGTTGGATAAGCCAGAGATGTTTTTTCAAATGTATCGAGTGAGAATGAAGTTACTGGAAATTGGATTATATGCAGATAAGAATTATATGTGGGGTGGAGCATGGAGATTTGAAGCAATTGTTTAATGTGTCAAAGACTATAAGAGAAGCGGTAAGGTATCATAATTTCCTAGAGATTACTGAAAACTTTATGCAAAAGAAAGTGATTTTAATTTGATTATTTGTTTTCTTTTGCAGACATTGATTGCGAAGAAATATCATTTTGAATATAGCACACCAAGAAAAACTTTGTTTTTGGGGGACGGCTTTGATACAATGATCAATTTGGAAGATGACATCGAAGTTCCATTGGTGAAAAAGCACAGGCTTTTCAGGATCACTTGCCAAAATAAAGTTTCTAAAATCTCAGTGGCTCTTTTCAAATGAAGATCTGACCAGTTGGGTTTGAATATGTAGTCTTTTGCGTGTTGTTGTTGGAAACCTGCTCAAAATATTCAACCGCTTCTTTAGCTTTGGTTGAAGAACTAGTCTCCGTTATAGATTTCTTTAGCTTTCTTCCTGGAGTTTTTATTTATAGGTTCACTGTAAATTGTTGTTAGACAGAGAGATGATAGGTCTTTTGAAATGCTAGTTTAGCACTTTATGTATATAATAATTTACTCATTAGATTTTGAGTCACGCGCGCATGTGTTTTTTCAAATTAAATTGAAGAAATTATAAGCTATATTGATTGTGTATTTTGGTTTTGCTTGGTGAAACAATCAAATTGATAAGTAACTTGTAATTTGATAATTCTACACAAAGCAGAAAATTTTATAGTGTTTTTGTTTGTATAATATATTCACTTTATTAGAACATATTTACTTTGTTTTTAATATATGGCATTTTAGAGAATTCTTTTCACTTCAAATTAGATGATATTTTCAATTTTCAATACAAATTTATTCTTTTTTTAAATAACATTTTAAATTCTCCAGTTAACGTTTTTCATGATTGGATTATATTAGGTGAATAGTTAATGATGTTTTTGGTTAGATAAAAATATAATTTTTTTCCCTTAATTTATGTGAACAAATCTAAATTTCAAAGTAAGAAAAAACGGAAATAGTGTCATTTAGTTGATTATATATATATATCAGTACATCTATATTTTCAAAAACATTTGTTTCAGAGACAAAAATATGCTATTTTCTCTATTATATATATATACTAGGGGATGCCCGCCCTTCGGGCGGGTTGTAAACATCATAGAATGTGGTTTTAGATGATTAGATTGTATTTAGATCGATAAGCATATCCCTTAATGTACTAAGCAAAAAGGTAGGTGACCTGTCAACATGTGTGTTATGACTGTAGACGATATTAACTTTTATTAAAGTCATATTATTCAAACTATGTTTATTTTTACACTAAAAGGTTCTGAACATATAATTAGGATTAACAAAAACCACATTCTATTGAGGTATAACGGTTCCACAAAAAAAAACACGTTATATCGTCTACACTAATAATAACGAAAAGAGAAAATACCTGGTGTCAAAGATGGTGACATACCTGGTGACGTTTTGGTTCCACGTGACGGTTCATTTATCCAGGTTGTAATGTGATACAAAAGTTTGATCACTGACACCAGGTATGTCAGCACTTTACCGTCTTTAAACAAATTAGGATTAACAAAATATAGAAATACCAAATTCATGCTTCATCAAAAAAAAAAAATCGTTAATGAAACCAAGAGCCCAAATAGAGAAATGCCAAATGCATACTTGTTCATAAAGAAACCTCTATAGTAATCTACAACAAACCATCCTTTTAGATTCAAAGCTGAATCGAGGTTGAAGGTGACTACGGAGGACATATACGAAACTAATAAGGTCAAAACGTTTTAAACATTTCATCACAGTAGTTAAAGTCTAAAAATCAGTATGTGAGGACTTTCAGTCTCTACCGAGCATCCACAGTCAAGCAACATATTTAAACAAATTAAGATTAACAAAATATAGAAATACCAAACTAATGCTTCATCAAAAAAAAAAACTTGATTGTTAATGAAGCTAAAAGCACAATACCAAATAGAGAAATACCAAATGCATACTTAATTATTATTACAACAGGGAAACTGCGTCTCCATTCACTCATGCCTTGCGTGCCTTCTTCACCATTGGAGATGTTCCTCCAGGCTTGCTACCACCACCAACTTCCCTCTTACCAAGCACCAAGCCGGCATTGCCATTGCCATCTCCATTGCCATCGCCATCTCCATATCCATCTCCATCTCCATCTCCATCTCCATCTCCATCTCCATCTCCATCTCCATCTCCATCTCCATCTCCATTGTTATCGTCCTTCCCTAACAAACGAAAGATTCACGTTAGTTATATACATTGCGGGAACTTTAGTAGGAATATGTAATTCTTACATTATCAACGAACTCAGGGTTTGGCACACTGTCATCCTCACTGAGGATGCGCGAGATGGTGAAGCTCTGATGATTCGCTGTGAAACTGTATGGACCCACCCTGACTTGGAACGTGTAAGTCTTTCCCTCCTTGTCTCTAACAAACGGAGGGGCATCAGCTTCCTCTGGATTGGCACCATCCCCAGCCTGCATGTAAATGATAAGATGTTATGAATAAATAGACAGTTGATGATTAGAGCATATTCTAAAACGACGAACCAAGATATTGGCAGCTTCATAGGCCCTCATGTTATGGAGCTTCGCCATTACTCCATCAAATCCAACAAACAAACCTTCACCAGTTTTGTCTACAATTGACAACTCCACACGGTATCTAGTGCACAGAATAAAGGTATCAAATCACAATGGTGACTTAAGTTACGCCAGTACGTTCAATGTAGGTGACTAAACTTCTCAGAAGTAACACGTACCGGAGGACAACACCAACACGTTAAAGTTGAGACAGACCGCTGAAGTTTCCTGGAACATTTTGAACAGGAAACATAGCACCATCCCTTGTCCAAATTGATTCCACTCACTTTTCCGATACAGATAATTCAATGTACTGCATGATTGGTAAGTATGATTAAGCCCGTGTTAATACACATTCAATATGGAAGAGCATAATGCTGATAACCAACCTGTGACGGAGCGGTAACGACAAAATCATTGAGCTCAGATACGCTCATCTTCTCCACTTTAGCATAGCTCTTTAGAAGTGGAGCTACTGGCGCGAGCCCAGTGTCTCGTGTAACCAACCTGCATATCAAGGTGACAATGTCATTAGACCAATGTACAGTTTGGAACTACCATAATCAGTTCATGCGTTAAAGTAATGAATCTCAAAAATGGTACCTGAGGAAAAGGCTTTCCCCTGCATTTGTTTCCTTGTCGAAGTATATGTGTGTGCCAGATGTGGCATTCAAAAACAGACGGCCTGCATTATGAGATGGTATATATAAGCTCGACATCAGTACAAAGCTAGTCATGTATGTTTTAAACTGGTTGCTTACCTCCCACCATCTTCGGATTCACACTGGTTGCAACGACAACCTTTGGATCACTTCTCATCTTCTCGAGCCGATCATGAATTTTAACAGCGTGATCGTCAAAGAGGCTCATGATCACATAAGTGCCACTGCATCACGCAAAAACAGAATAGTAAGAGAACATACATATTAACTCAAAATAATTGTGAAGGTAACGAAGCTGAAGAAACTTACTTCTCCATCTTGATTGTCGCCATAACACGATTCTTGTCATGTGGAAGGTCGGTAACAGTACTCTTGACAGCAGTTATCTCACCAATAAGGTCTGTCATAAAGAATATCAGATATCCATTTTCGCTATAAGAGGAGATGATAAGAGAACATTACCCGGTAGCTGATTGTTAGAGTTCGCAAGACCAAGCATCTCACGGTGGTTACGGAATCGGAATGATTGAAGAGGGATTTGAACAGCCGGTTCAGTGACCTTCTTGAAGGAAGTGGAAGAGTCGCTGAACCTGATTAGTAGAGAAGAGTCAGACGACGGTAATTCTGGTTACAGCGGGTGACATCAAAACCGGTTAAAGAGTAGACCGACCCCGCTTCCAGGTTAGTCTGGTGCGTCGCAAGATGGTTCACGTTCACAGTTGCCGGCATCATGGTCGACTGAAAAAAAAAGACAAAATTAATTAAGAACATCGGAAAAGATAAGCATGGTATTATTTAAAAAATTCTAAAATACGTATTATAAAATACGTATGAAGAGGATGAATTAATTCAAACGATGAATACGTACGAACACAAAAAAAATTTAAGAAACAATCATCAAAAGCTGAGAGTGAAAATCGAGAAAGATTAAGCATGGTATTATTTACCAAATTATTAAATACGTATGAACACATACGCGATGAACTAATGATGAAGAAGTATGAACAACTAAAATTTTTAAAACAGTATGAGAGTTACTTTACCTGAGAATCGAGTAGGAGCATGTCGATGCCCATGAGCTCACCACCACGGCGGACGTTGCTGGCCTCCCAGAAGCGAAGCAAGCGAACTTCAACGGTGGAAGAGGAGCGGCCAGGCTGCAGATCGGAGAGAAGGACCAAAACGTTAGCCATATCAAGCGTCTCTTGTTTACTGAAAGGAGAATGAGAT
The DNA here is from genome assembly GCF_000801105.2 of Raphanus sativus. NCBI lineage: Eukaryota > Viridiplantae > Streptophyta > Magnoliopsida > Brassicales > Brassicaceae > Raphanus > Raphanus sativus. Next base: position 4,886,917 of record NC_079511.1, on the reverse strand, counting down.
GATGTTTCTGAAAGGAGAATCGCATACCTCTTTATAGTCGAACTCCACCGCCTTCGAGAACATTATGATGGCATTGAATCTTCATCGTGGGTGCTCTATTAATTGAAATCGTAAAGTCGAGGGTTTGGTCACAGGCTACTCGACGAAGAAGATGAAAGATCAGCGGCGGAAGAGAAGACGCTCTCATCTCTGGTTTTGCAAAAACAACCTCACTTCAACCCTAATCAAATAAGCTGCGTTTAACAAAGACATAATACTCGCGAGTCCATCAAAAAATACAATATGGCCCAACAAACAATAGCCCACACGAATATAAACTTAATGAGACGGTGCGTTTAAGGTTTAGGACACGTGGCTTGTGCTCCTTGCATTATTTATCGACGTGGAACAGGGAGGAGAGAGTCCCCTTTTCTTTATAATAATAGATATATATTGCAATTTATTTTATAAGTCAAATTAAATTTTAAGTTAGATTTAACATTTGAACATCATTTTAGAGAATGATATTAAATATATTTAAATTTAGTTATATGATTATAATTGAATTCTATTATATATTTTAGAATGATATTAATTTAATAAAATTGTTAATATATATTAAAGAACAATCATATGTTGTGATACTTTTGACATCATAAAAATAATAACATTAATCATATGTTATGGTTGCATGATATAGAAAATACTAAAAACAATATACATGATAGTATATATATAATATATGATTTTTTTGGTTAATGAAGTGACTTACAAAATAGTCTACATAATAATTATATACGTTGTTAATAGTTATTAGATTGATAATTTGATCTTTTTATAAATTAGTTGGTATATTTAATTTATTGGTTTTGATACATACTTTGATTGTAGTTCATATCCCCTAGACTATATTTGAGAAGTAATTTTACCACATGTCTTCTCTACCATCATTCTCACAAAAATAATATGACATGGCTACTAAAATTGATGACATGTCTTATAGAGTAATATGACATGGACAATTATATTTAATATTAATTTATATTTTGGTAAACTTTTAAAAATGTGGTAATAACTCATATATTACATTTATTGTCGATTTTTATTTTTGGACTGTTTAAAAATATGGTAATAACTCATAAATAATCATTAAAATAAATATATTCAATTATGGCTTTTTTAAATTTCGAAATATCATTTAATTAAAAATATTTTTAAAAATATATACATATTTTTAGAAATTACAAAAATTAAATCATAAAAACAAATTCAATAGTAAAATCATTAGTTTATTATATATATCTACATATTTTATAAATATTGTTTAATTTTAATTTTTGACACTTATGCAATTTTACATATTTATTTAATATATTTAATTAAAATAAATAGATAGAAAATCTACCTAAGATTATAATTTTAAATATATACATGCACATTCTTAATATAATCAAAATAAACAAAATTGTTTTTATCTTAATTTTAATGTTTAGTTAAATCAAATTTATATTAAAATATTGACAAGAAAAAAAAAAATTCATAATATTAATAAAAAAATAAATATAATTTATATTTATCTGTTAAAAAATATTTTAAAATTTTTTTACTGCACATGGTGCAGGAAAACACCTAGTTAACAGTAAACAAATTTGTATTCTTCTTAAAATAACATTATTGTTGATTTTGTTAAGATATTAATAAGATATATTTGTGATTATATTTATTATAAAATTAAATGATAGGATAATTAAAAGTAATGATTTTTTAAAAGATCATCCAAAATAAAATATCACACATGAAAGAAATTATAACTTCTATTTTAATATATAAGCTTCTATTATAACATATGCTGTCTCTATTTACGTAGTCAACACGCCTAAATATTAAGAGCAAAATTATCGGCGTATCTAAGCCAAATATCTTAGTATTAAAGGATTAAAATTTAAATGAAAAAAGAGGAAAACACTTGGGACGTTCCTTAATTAAGAAACAAAATATGTGCGTCCTTACGAGCCACGTGGCGTCTTTCTTTCCCCTAAGCATTGCGTTGAGAGAAAGAGAATTCAATCGTCTCAGGCAGCGATGGCGACCACCAAATTCAATCTTCTCTCTTTGATTTTTGACTGAGTTTCTCTCTGCTCCTTGACTGACTGAGTTTCTCTCTGTTTTTCCGGTGGTTTCTCGGCGGATCCAGAACTTGATTTTTAGGTTTCTTCAAAGTGTAAGCTCCTTGATCTTCTCTCTCTTGACCTTGATTAGAATTTGCGTGGTTCTGATTACTGAGGTTAACGGTAGGAGGCCTCAGGGTTTCAAGCTCGCCATCAAGGCTAGACCCAATAGAGGAAGCGGTGGGGGAGGTGGTGGGTCTGGTGTGGAGAAGAATCTCTTGAGGAGCGTTGAGGAGACGAACAAGGGCTTCTGCAGGACTATTTTTAATGTGGTTTTGCAGAAAGCTGAACTTGTTACCAAGGAGAAGAACAGGGCTTCTGCTGTGGCGATGAACGCTGAGATACGTAGGACTAAGGCTCGGTTGTCTGAGGAAGTTCCAAAGTTGCAGAGACTTGCTGTTAAGCGGGTTAGCTTTCCTTTCTCATCATCTTTTACTCTTCCCTCCCTTCATGGATCGATCAGCTATGTTGCTTCTAGTTTGGCTGAGGTTCTTTGTTTTCGGAATGATTGTAAATAATGGCCGAGAAGAGAAGAGGAGTATGAGAGCTCCTACTCTTGTTCAGACAAAACATAACAACAATAGTTGACTGCCAACTAGAAACGAGAGTGTAAGTCTTGTTGATGTGGAGAGGAGTAGTGGTGGACGGACTTCACGAGTAGCCATTATTACAGATAGAGAGAAAGATCGTTATGATCCTGATTATGACCGTCACAGGTACCACAACAACCCTCTAATGATTAACAACCTTTTTATAGTTTCATCAACATTGAAATGTAATGTTTTTGTAGGTACGTGAGGGTTACGCCACCTGTTGTACAAAACTTCAACCCGATGGCGAGCTTGAAACCCTGAGGCCTCCTACCGTCAACCCAGATTTGGCTATTTGAGCAGAAAGATCTGAGGATCGAAGGAAGGATTACTGTAAGTTTTCACTTAGCATGTTGAATATGTTAGTTGTGGAGCTTCACAAGCATGAACTGATGAGATTCATCGCTTAGTTTATTTGAAAATCGAGTTGTTTGATGAGATTCTTCGCTTAGTTTAGTTTCAATTTGTTTAAAACTTACTTGACTTTGTGCTAGTTCATAGAAACTTGAGATAAATGATGCTGTCATCCTCATTGGTTTTAATCTTAAACATACTTGACCTTGGATGTTCCTTATTTCAATTTTGTATTGCTGTACCTTTTTTCCCACATATATATGTTAGTTCTGAGAAATTTGAGATCACGACATTCTCATTGATTCCTTGTTTCAATTTCTCTTCTTGTTACAGGGTTTTGACGAGTACATGACTCTAGTGTTGGATGAAGCTGAAGAAGTGAACCTCAAGAAGAACACCAAGAAACCACTTGGTGAGTTTACTAAGAAACAAAAAAGTCCTACCAATAATCTATATTTTTAGGATTGTCCTTAGCAAAATCTCTTAAAGACAAAGTAATAATAAAATATCTTAAGGACTAAAATTAAGTCCTACCAATAATGATGCTCTAATAACATTTCTGACTCACAGTGGACATACATTACCAAATCTAATACATCTATGTAAATGTTGGTGTAACGAAACTACCAAAATAATATATAGATATTGGTGATCCAATCGTATTCAGGGGTCTGAGTATTCTTGGTGCTCATCATACCATATATCTACGTAAATTATAACCGGATTTCGTTTCCGCATAGCTTAACTAATATGATTTTTAATGAATAAAGTAGAACAAAAAACCAAAAGAAGAATATAAATCCTTAAACTCAAATCTTTAAACTTAAATTGCCCAATGAGAATGTCAAAAAACGAAAAATCCAAATAAGCGAAAATAAACAAAGATGCATAGGCAGTATTAAAACTGAGAAACCAATCACGAATTAATTGTTGATATATACTCCCTCCGTTTTATATTAAGTGTCGTTTTAGAGAATTTTTTTCGTTGCAAAATAAGTGTCGTTTTAGAATTTCAATGCAAAATTTATTAATTTTATTCTCCATTCTATTTTTCTATTGGTTGAATTGTATCGGTAATGATATTTTTATATTGAAAATATGCAAAATTAAATGATTTCTTAATCCGTATGCACAAGTCTAAAACGACACTTATAATGAAACAGAGGTAGTATCAGCCAACACGGGCCTTTTTCACCACCTTCGACGATGCTACGTCTACCTTCGTAAATATTTGTGAATATCGGCAAATATTTATTTATTTTATTAATATTGCATATTCGTATTTGCAAAACCCCAAAAAAAAACGAAAATTAAATATTTGTAACATATAAAATAAATCTACATATATTTTAAAATATGGATATCCGAACCGTGCACAATCCTATGTTATGGTGACTTTGATGCAAAACATAATATTTTCTTGATTTACCATATAAATCCCTTTTTATTTTGAGTCTAAAATTCTCTCTATATTATTTGCCAAAAAAGTTTTTTTTCTTAAAAAACACCTTTTACATTCAAAAATAGTTTCTAATATAAAATTCTACTTTTAAGTGAAATATGCAATGAAAATAGAAAGTAAAAAAAAATTAGAAGAATGTTGTTCATGGAAAGAGAAACGAAAGATGTGTTTTGTCAAACATTTTAGCAGCAAAACTTGACATTTTCCCTTTCGTCCTCTCTCTCTTATCTGTGTTTCATCCTCTCGCTTCTTTAATCACTTTTTTTTTCTCCATCTCTATGGTCATTTGTTGTTCATACGAAATCAAGTCAACGACGCTTCTTTTGCCCCAGTTTCATTCTTGTTTCTTTGAGCTTTAATCCAGGCTAAGATTTTGAGTCGCTTAATCTCTGTTCTTTGACTTGCCTTACCTCAAAAGATTCATCATTCATACGATCTTAGCTTCATATCCAATCCAAGAACAACACCCACTTCAGTCAACTGTGGTCCTGGATCTGTTTCCCACAGTTTCAGACCAAACCCACATCAAAAGTTTCAACATTTAGGCCAAACCTTTAATCTTTTTTTACCAGCTATGGTAGTATAAGACCAACACCTCGAAAACGGCGGATCCATCCGTGTGGTGGTCAAAGGACAGTCATTTCCGTAATATGTTGTGGGGTCCAGTGCGTTGGATAAAGATCCAAAGAGCTTCACTGGAGCTTTGTCTTTGGCGTTGTCTCACTCTACGGTATAAACCAAGGGCTTGGTGGCTCACAGGGCCGTCTGGCCACGGAGTACTACATGAAAGATGTTCAAGAGGTTCAGCCTTCAGTCTCAGGCTCTCACCGCAATCACCAACATCCCATGGATCATTAAGCCTCTTTGGGGCATTCTCACTGATGTTCTTCCCATCTATGGCTTCCACAGACGCCCTTACTTCGTTTTGGTGGTCCTTGGAGTGGTCTCTATGCTTTTCATATCGGTTCTTGGTAATCTACACCTTTACTTGGCACTCTTGTGGATGACGATAGCAAGTGCTGCGATGGCGATAGCTGATGTAACCATTGATGCTTGCACTGCCTACAACAGCATCAAACACCCTTCTCTTGCCATTAATCCTCATGGCACATGTGTGGTTGGATCCAAGTGAAGTGGCTCCTTGTTACAGTAGTTTGATCTGAAAGCTTACTAATGAAATCTGATGTTGACTAAGAAGAGTTTCCCGTCCAGGCAAGTATTCTATACCACTCAAAGAAGAGTTTGTCTTCTATAGTTGGTATATCGCAGAAAACTACAGAGCAAAAAAAAAAAAAAAAGAGTTCCATGTTAGGAGTGTGATATTCAAATAAACTAAAGGCTTTACTTTCTACAGCAAGACAAATTAAATCTTACTAAAAATGATGTCAGATGAAACATCTTCTTGAATAACTCAATGGGAAATAACTGGCACTGACTGAGGTAAGCCTTTTTCACCATTTGTACAGCTTCAGTGAGTTGATTGTAGGGAAACTCATTGACAGCCTAATTACATAAACAAACATAATAATTGTAGATCACAGAGATATCACTGAGGTTCTCATTTTTACGTGTAATCATTTTATCATCATACCTCTGAATCTTGGGATCCTCCTGATGAGTTCATCACAGCTATACATATATCTTTTATGTTTATGATTTCTGGAAGAATAGTCTTTTGTGCGTCTAGCGATGGTTGCAAGGTAGCTTGCTACCTGAGTTCCTTCTTCCCACAATCTAGCCGGCTTGTACCTGGTTGTAGAGAAGTGACTGTCTTGATACTCTCATAGTCAACTTTCCAGCTAAGTGGTGAAGACGCATTTAAATTCTTTATTTCCACCTGTGGAACAACAAAAGCTGGAATCATCAACCATATTCCTTCATTAATTAAACTCAGAATATACAAATGACAAAGAAAGAAAGAAAGAAAGAAACATGTTCACCTTGGTCCCAAAATTTAGCATGCCTAATTGGATGGTTTGAGATATGAACATCGCAACAGTGAGCGTCTTCTTGCATATCACATGACTCCCATATTCCCCACAGTTCATTGCATCGGGCCCATTTTCCATTTGAATTTCAGATACAGTCTCTAGCAAAGGTAGTCATGTCTGTTCATATATCTACATGTACCATAAGAGCAAACAAACACTAAAAAAAAACCCAATGGGTTGCTTCTTGGAATGAGTGAAGTCGATAATGGTAAAAGCTTGGCCAGAAAAAAAGTTGCTTAATAACAGAAGAAAACATCTAAGCCTGATAAAACCTGAAGAAACCAATGTAAGGATCTACACTGAGATCAATCGAAATCATTCCACATAAAACAACATAAAACAACATAACCAATCCAAGAAAAGGGGACAATGGGCTCAACTTACATTAGACGCTCGTCAATTCATAATTAAACAAATCTACAAACACATGATTGATAGTCATAAATAATCAGATCCGATCTGGACAAAAACCTAAGCTCAAAGAAATACAAAACAAACTGATAATCTAAATCATAATCACGAAATGAAGAGACGTAGATCTGCGATACAATACCTAAGAGCCTAGAGACATAGATGTAGCTGGCGTCAGGAAAAAGACGGAGTCCAGAGCGTCCACCTCTCTACTTTGCGAAACATATCACCAAGAATCCTCAATAATAAAAACTCACCATAAATGCAAAGGAACTGCATCATGGTTCCCTGAAATATAGTTTGGAATTTATCAGAACTAATTAAGTTTTTTTTTAAAAAAAATTATCAGTATCGACACTACCAAACACGAAATCAAACACAATACTAAACAACAGGTTCACAGGAACATAATACCAGTGTTAACAATTATGATACAGATCACCGACAATAATAAATCAGACCAAGTAAGTTATTTGTTTAAGAAAAAATAACACAAAAAGAAAAGAAAAAGTTATCAGTATTTGACTCTATCAAACAGGAAATCAAACTCTTACTAAACGATAGGGTCTGGTTCAACGGAACACAATACTAGTGATGATAATCACGATACAGTTCGCCGACAACAATAAATCAAAATCAGACCAAATAATTTTTTTTTAAGAAAACACACACAAACAGAAAAAAAAAAAACTTAATAACACGGAAGTTAACAGTACGATTCAGAGGAGAGATCTGTGGATATTTATACCGATTACACCGACGAACAGATCAGCGGAAGGTCTTGTAATAATATCACGATTTAAGACGATTCAAGACGAATACATCAAAATGCCCAATGTTATGGAATGTGGATAGTTTCGTCGCCAATCAAAGAGGAGCGAAGACGACGAAGCGGCGAACAAAATCTGATTAGGATTTCGATACCAACCGTGTGGTTGGTGGGCCTCGCATACAGAACGCGAGTCGAAGCCCAAACGAATATCCATGCGAAACACAAATAATCAAGACGCCGCATTTCATTAACTCTTGCCACGTGTCGGCTTTAGAAAGCGCGAGTTTCCAGGCTGGATGCTGACGTGGCATGCCCAGAAGTGATTAAACTGTACTTTATATAAATAGAGATCAGAACAACAAAAAGACAAGAAGTTTTGCAAGTTTAGTTTTATTATATCGAAATTTCTTCCTTAGCGGATCATTATGATTCTTGGTTAGTCTTCATTGCCAATTGGTTAGTTTTCACGACATTTCTATGAATAAGTCATTACTTCATTTCTTTATGAATCTCCACAAGTCAACAACTAGTTATTACTAGTTACTTAGTTAGTACCAAAATTTCCCAACTGTTTTCTTTGATTGCATATATTATATCTGTGTGTGTGTATGATGTACGCATTATTTCTCCCCCTTATCATACTAACTAAGATTTTTCTTCTAAAATAATTAGTAGCATTATGAATAAAAGTCAAAAGTCAATGGAAGGAGAGACCAGCTAGGTCTTGCTGTTAAATTGCTTTGATGGCACCATTAATTTCAGCCGTTCGGCACGCATGAACATGATTCGTCCGTCAACGCTTTTATATTTTAATTTCAAGTATAATTCTATTCAAGTGATTCTATTAACACAAGCAATTTCAAAGTGAAGTCACTTTCAATGGAAGTTGAAATGTGGGGATGATATGATAGTTACATTCGTATGAACGTGGAAAGTATACGGGTTATGCTATACTTCACAAAATATTTTTTTTCTTTTCATTTGCAAATTTGTCTGTTAGCAGATCAGAATATTTGCCTTGAAGGTTTGTTGTATTGACGTTTGAATATATAATACAATCAGTTACTATGTTCTAGGGATATTCCCTTTGGCTAACAAGATTATTTATGACTCGGTATCAAACTGATCTTATCAGCTTATATTATTATCAACTCATTTGGAAAAAAACTCATTTGATGATTGATGGTGCAGGTAACTAATAGCCTAAGAAAGAGATGCCAAAACCGGCATGCATTTCATACCAAAAAAAAAACCGGCATGCATGGAAACTTCGCTTGCTTTCTCTTTTGTTGTCGACATTTTTTGCATTCGTCTCATATATATAGTCGACCAAAGAATCTTCCAGCTTGGAAAATTGACAGTGTGAATCTGTCACGTATATAGAACACTTCGGATCAGATGTCTGCGAATGTAGTATAGACACCCGAGTTGAAACATACGTCTAGATTTGATTCTCGGTATACAGAAGTCTAGTTTAACCAAAAAGATATATAGACTTCAGATGTTTATAGTTATAAATCCATGAACTTTATTGTATCAAACTGATTATATTCATTTCGTCTAGGGGTGGGCAAAAAAAGCTGGAACCAAAGTACCAAACCCAATAGATCCGAAAAACTGAACCGAATCGAATCTATGAATTACTCAATTGGGTATTGAATTTTATATCCGAATGACCAAAACCGAATTCATACTGAACCGAGGACCAAATAATATCGGTATAGAACCAGATAAAAACCTTTATACACTTACCTCGTACATTTATATCTTTATATGATTGTTTTTTTTATTAACACTTAATTTATACGAGAATCTTGTGTTTTTGGATATTTTTTCTCACCGTTTCAATTTTAATATATGAATGACGAAATCATTTGAATGTTATTTGGTATTGGTTTTCATTTATTTGTACGTACATCAGATTACTTTAGGACCAAATCTGATTGGAACTGTTTTTCGGATTATAATATGATTACTAAATTTTAGGAACCAAAAGAACTGAGAACTGAAAAACCGATCCGATCTGATCCAAAATTTTCACTATTTTTTAATGGTTACTAAATTTCAAAAACTGGAAAACCCGAAAACCGGAAAACAACCCGAACCAATTCGAAGAACAGAACGCCCACCCTTAATTTGGTCGTTGTGTTGAGATTAGCCCTTGATTCGGTGCAAGTGTGGAAGGGAGTTTCGTCGACTTTTCATAGGTTAAACGTCGATAGACGATAGATAGTTTAGTGTTTGATGTCAAGCAGCGATGAGACCAACAAGTCTTTGAGAGTAATCCTTGTGTGGAATTTGGCTTTTGTGAAACCAACAAAACACAATGGGCGCCACTCGCAGTTGTGACCATCATTTCTTTAGTTGACATTGACTTCCTTTTTTTGTTTTCTTATTTTTCTCCTATACTTTTTTTGTTGGTTAGATTTCTTTCTTTTTTTTTTGAAACACCGCTTTCATTAAAACTTAAACATTCGGGCTACACTTTGAAGAAGAAGTAATCATGGCTCCACTAACAGTACAAAGCGACAACAATATAACATAAAAGATAAAAGTAGAGAAACCTCTTGGATAAATTGACAGCGAATTCTGAGTAAGACTCGAATGCGTCGAAGTAAAGTTCACGGCAAAGCCGGAAAGTTGAAACTTAGTCACTTTGAATCGTGACGTTGATAGACAATCCACACCTCGGAATATCGTCGAAACGAAATCCGTTGCATCTTCAGGCCCCGTACAGACCGCTCCACAAGATAACAAAACGGTTAGAGATTTTGACAACTTCATCTGCTTTGTAGCAGGAGGGACGACTCTTCTCATGGAGAAGGTCTTAGATGGTGGTACTGGTGAATCCACTGGCACCCACAAAAATAAAGATCGCTTCTGAATCGAAGGATATAACGTTGCGTTCACAATAGTTTGGATCAAAGGTTCGGTGAATCCATCGAGACTCATTGAAAAACTATTAACTATAACCAAAAGCAAAAGATAACTTCTGGGCTTGGACCTCATCTTCAAATTAATATTTTGAAAGATAGAGAAAGGACTGACACCTTTTGAAAATGACTTGGGCCTGGCCCATATAGAGGAAGTGGAAGGGCTGATGTCAGCATCACGTTCAACGGATCTGAGCTTGCGCAGTGTGCGTGCGGCGGAATTAGGGCACACCTCGTCGGCGGGATGAAGGGTGGTGGCGCAAGATGGAGGAGAGGGGGCTGTGAAGATCGAAAAGTTAGGGATTAAGCAGCAACCGGAAAGAGATACGGAATCCCGTTTGTAACATGAAGTTGAAGAGCTGCGGTGGCTTGAGGCGTTCTTAAAGTCTGAGATTTGAGCTTTATCTGAGAGTAGCTCAGTTCCAAAGAAATCCATGGGACTCTTCTCAGATCTAAAGCACAGTGGAAGGTTAAACTCAGTGAAGGGAAGGAGGTGAAGTGAGGCGCCATTTGTGCAAGCAGAGCGAGTTGCAGGTCTGTTGCAGAGAGAGGGCCATCCCTTCCGTGGGTCGAGGTGGGGAGAGGTGGTATTTGTACCGCGTTTCCAGGAGTCCCCGGTGAAGGATGCAGGTCCGGTGGTCTCCAAAACCCGAGCAAAGACCACGAAGGTCTTCTCTAGTTTTGAAATTTCCAGATCCAGAATAAATGATTGAGTAAAGGCAGAATAAATGATAGAACGAGAGCTTTGACTTGTAGCAATAGAAACAATGAGCAAGATTGAGTAGAGGCGACGCCGGCGAGCTCTCGCTCTACCGGCGTCGAAGAAACACGACTGTCTTGGTAAGCGCGTCAGAGAGAGAAATGGGGGTTTCTCATATTTGGTCGGTTGGTTAGATTTCTTTCTTAATTATTATTTTTATATGTACAAAAGATTAGTTTTCATTGAAGTTTCTTCCTGATTAAATTTCTTAGGAACATTTGATATGGTATTCATTAAAACATAAGTGAGTTTCAAATGACGATACTTAAAATTTAAAACCCTCAAATAACTTAATACCCTTTCCATAAATTAATTATTGCCTTCAACTGGATATACCGTTTTTGAAATGAAAATATAACTGATATGTTCTTCTTCGGGCTTATTTGCCAAATAACCAAAAAAATAGAAATTAGATATGCAGAGAAAGATAAGAAGAGAAAATAGGAGAAAATGAGATATTTTGGTTGGTTATTGAATTTATGTTTTTGTATGGTTAGTATGTCTAGTTTACTTTCTTTTTGGAGGATTTTTTTTAAAAATGCTGTTTATTTTTTTTCTTGAAACTATTTTATTTTGTGAAACGCTAACCAATTTATAAGTTTAACCCCATTATCCCATTAACCCTAACATTCATTTAAACATAATTCAGTTAATTTCTGTATAGGTCTTCTTTTGAAAAAAAAACTTTTATATTCCCTTGACAAAATCCACGGGACCATCGGTTTCACTCTTTTGTTTTACAAATTTAGTTTCTATACATTGAAATATTTTGTCTTTGTCACGCATCACTACGACGTATAATACGTTCCTTTCATAATCGTTGTTCCAGCAATTATCATAGATGTTAATTTCAAGATATTTGACAAATATGTAACTTGAAAACCTCGCCGTGAGTTTGGTTAGGAATGAAGAAAGACCGTATGGACTATAAGCAAATCTTAGTCCACACAACGCAGAAGTGCCGCGAATCTGGGAAAGAACGAGCCCAGCTTTTTCAAATTACCTTTAACTCCCTTTTGTTTTAAAATAATCACTTTATTCCCCCTTTACTTATTTTCTCCAAATTTGCTCTCCCGCGTCAAACAAGATCCCACTTTACGTCACGGATTTGTATATGTGAACGTTAGAAAGAACTTTCAAATAAAACATATGGATAAGCATGCCACGTAATGTAAGTAATGCTTATTGTTGTGCTGTTTCTTGAAAAACCCAGATTATTTAGTTGTTGAAAACGATAACTATTTGTGAATTCGAACTTTATATCTGTAAAGAAAATTTTGAAGTCACGTTATGAGAAAAATACCATGTTGCATCACATGAACAAATTAATTCTAAGAACATTATCCAAAACAAATTTAATGTTATCCAATAGATAAAGAAAATTAGTTGGACCGTCGAATGAAATATGATCCTTGCTGATTAGTATATGACGTGTGCGATTAATTTGCCACCATTCCACCGACCTAAAGTCTTCTTTTGGGTAAAGTTTAATGTACTATGATAGCTTGTGATACACAATTTATTAACGTTAGGGTTATCTGGTTTAAAAGTATTTGTCTAAAAGGAAAATTTGATAGTGAATATTTTTTTTTGTCAAAGAATTTGATAGTGAATATTTCCACGAATATTAGCACGTATGAAACTAGTATTAGTCAAAATATGGGTACAAAGTACTGTAGATAACAATAGCTCAGAGTACTATGGTGGATTTGTTACACAAAAACTTGGATATGGACGGTTCAGTATTATGCTTGTCCTGCGTCATAGGTATATAAATGTTTTTACTCGCAATCTAAATATTTATCCACGTCTTACCCACAGGCCACAGGGATGTAAAAAAGACCATCAAGTGAATTTAGAGCCGTTGAACCATCAAGTGGGTCTTAAAAAGTTAGAATTGCATTTGATTTTACACTTTGACTGTCAGACGATGTTATTCACACATGCGCATTGCATAATTTAGATGTGGCCAACCCACTTTTCTTTTACCAGATTGATTTGTCAGTTTTTTGGCTGTATTAAATTTCTTCTGATAGTTCCTTCAAATTTAGATAGTTCCTTCTCACTTTGAATATTCAAATTTACTGAAACCAATTCTGAAACGGTATCATTATTCTAGTTCACTATTCACTAAGCCATTAGTATAAGAAAATATCCTATCATAAATATGACTACCAAGCTACTAACGTTTGTGAAAAGTCTACATGCTCTTGAAGTCAATATATACATGACGCATGCAGTTAATAACATGTTCACACACATAGCGGTCACCAAATTGCTCGAAGTCATGAAACAGAGAGACATTATTGCATTATCATATGATGTGGATAATTAGTAAAACATTATTTGTGAGGAAAAATCAAAATTATCATGGATTCACAGCTAATAAAATACGGAGAGACAGCTCAACCACTTTCCCCCTTCTCTTCCCCACAGTCTATATATATGACTCTAATAAGTAATCTCTGATCTCTCCATCAACACGTCCACTCCACTTTTGTTTGCAAAGAAAAAAAGAAAAACATCTTAGCAAAAAGAGGTCATAAAAGATAATTAATTACTGTAGAGATCTCTTTAGAAAATGGCTGGCGGTGGATTCGTTGTCGGAGATGGCCAAAAGGCTTATCCCGGCAGACTCACTCCCTTTGTTCTTTTCACTTGCGTCGTCGCTGCAATGGGTGGTCTCATCTTTGGATACGATATCGGAATCTCTGGTAAGTTCTCTAATTATTTCTCAGCTTTTACATTTCCACACCACGTATACCTATGTAGTCTCAAGTTCTCAACACCACCAAGTTTGAAATTATTGATGGTTATTCCATAGAGAAATATTAACAATATATTGCATCTTGTGTTTCTCTTCATTCATTAATACCACATGATTCAAAAATACAGCATCATCAACAGTAACATACAAATTTGTCAAATTTACAAAACAACCCCACATGTTTCTATAGTTTCATGTAAACCCTGTCTGATCATACTTTCTTTGGAACTACAGGTGGCGTGACGTCGATGCCGTCTTTCCTCCGACGTTTCTTCCCGTCGGTTTACCGTAAACAGCAAGAAGATGCGACAACAAATCAGTACTGTCAATACGATAGTCCAACTCTTACGCTGTTCACTTCATCGCTGTATTTAGCGGCGCTCATTTCGTCGCTGGTGGCTTCCACCGTGACGAGGAAGTTCGGACGGAGGCTCTCGATGCTCTTTGGTGGCATACTCTTTTGCGCCGGAGCCCTTGTCAATGGCTTTGCTAAGCGCGTGTGGATGCTCATCGTCGGCCGTATCTTGCTCGGTTTTGGTATCGGTTTCGCTAATCAGGTCAGTCACAAAGAGCAATAATTTTTCTTCTTCTTTTCACACGTATACATCACGAGTAAGAAAAAGTCAAATTAAATACGTGTTATTTTATAAAAATTTTATGAATTTTAATTATATTTATTTCGCTATAAATGTGCCTTGGTTTTTGAAAAAAGTTATGGACCAACCACTTTCATTGAACATAATCATCAATTAGTTAGGTCAAGTTGACATTATTAGTTTTCTCTTGCTTTTACTATCAGTTTACAACGACGATAATTATTTTCCACATTATACTATATGATATAACAATTATTTAATTTCTGATTGATTTGTTTTCGGCTGAATATCCAAAACTGCACATGGTCTGTTCTTGTTAACCCGTGATGTCTCTTTCTCTTTACTTTCGATGATTTTATTAGTTAATATATTGTTTCTGATGTCATATCGTATTTATCTTTTTGATACGTATCTTTAGTTACAAAAGGTCATATTCGGACCGTATCTACTTGTAGTTAAACAGAATGACGTAATTGACCCTCTTTAAACCCCGTATTTTCTATTTCATGCCGTTCTTGATTCCAAACGATTTGAATCTTCAACTTTAGAAGCACTAATCACGTAAATAACCATGTTTAATGACGTGAGTCACGTGACTTACCATGTTTTTATGTCTCTATTTACAGTCTGTGCCACTATACCTATCCGAAATGGCTCCATACAAATATAGAGGAGCTCTAAACATCGGCTTCCAGCTTTCAATCACAATCGGAATCCTCGTAGCCGAAGTGCTCAACTATTTCTTTGCCAAGATCAAAGGCGGCTGGGGATGGAGGCTCAGTCTCGGCGGTGCGGTGGTCCCTGCCCTGATCATAACACTCGGCTCCCTTGTCCTTCCCGACACTCCAAATTCAATGATCGAGCGAGGTAAGCACGAGGAGGCCAAAACCAAGCTCAGACGTATCCGTGGCGTCGATGACGTCAGCCAAGAGTTTGACGATTTAGTCGAAGCTAGTAAAGAGTCTCAGTCGATAGATAACCCATGGACTAACCTCCTCCGCCGTAAATACCGGCCGCATCTCACCATGGCCATTATGATTCCTTTCTTTCAGCAGCTCACCGGGATCAATGTGATTATGTTTTACGCTCCTGTTTTGTTCAACACCATTGGTTTCACGAACGACGCTTCTCTCATGTCTGCCGTGGTCACTGGCTCGGTCAACGTCGCCGCTACTGTTGTGTCGATCTACGGTGTTGACAGGTGGGGACGTAGGTTTCTCTTTCTTGAAGGTGGTACACAAATGCTTATATGCCAGGTAAGGAAACACATTCTCGACTTTTTTTTTTTTTTTGAAGATTATGTAAGGATTCTTTATAACATTCTCGACTTATCATATGAAAAGTTAAACTGAATGTAGATCCGCCTTAGAATTCTAAAGTTCGATATAATGATATACGAACTTATACTTGATGTATATTCTAACGTATATGTGCATAGAGATTGATTTTTCATTTGGTATGAACATTGATATATATGCTGACGTAGATGTCTATTTTCATTAGTTATAAACGTTTATATCTTATAATTTAGACCTGATGTATATAGTTTTCGAAATCTATTTCCATTAGTATATATCAATTAAACTAATGAAAATATGTCGTTTGTTTTCTTCTTGTGACTATAGGCTGTGGTTGCTGCATGCATAGGGGCCAAGTTTGGGGTAGACGGGACCCCTGGTGAGCTACCAAAGTGGTACGCTATAGTGGTCGTAACTTTTATATGCATCTATGTGGCCGGTTTCGCATGGTCATGGGGTCCGCTAGGGTGGTTAGTACCTAGTGAGATCTTCCCCTTGGAGATAAGGTCGGCCGCGCAGAGTATCACGGTGTCCGTGAACATGATCTTCACTTTCATAATCGCTCAGATCTTCTTGACGATGCTTTGTCATTTGAAGTTTGGGTTGTTCCTTGTGTTCGCCTTTTTCGTGGTGGTGATGTCGATTTTCGTCTACATATTCTTGCCAGAGACGAAAGGGATTCCGATTGAGGAAATGGGACAAGTGTGGAGGTCACACTGGTATTGGTCAAGGTTCGTGGAGGATGGTGATTATGGGTATGGGAATGGGCTTCAGATGGAGAAGAGCAGCAGCAACCAAGGAACTAAACATGTTTAGTTTGTTTTAAATGAGAGGATGTTTTAAGGAAAAAAAAAAGATTTGTAACTTCTAATTTCGGTAAAGAAAACAAAGTGTATTCATCTAGATATATTTATGTTTATATAATTCAGTACCACATGGTGGAGAAATTATGCATATGATTCTTTTTTTATATATCTTCAGCGTTTTTTTACTTTATTTGTTGTTAAATTCTCTATAACTCGAGAAACTTGGCCAGTGAATGTAATCATCTATCTTTATAGATGGTGCAGGTCTCGTACAATACATGTAATAATGTATAACATATGTAAATCAAGAATCATCTACCTCTTAAAGGAAAAATCTCTTGAGCTTTTGGTAGTCCGTATATGAGGAAGTTCAACGGAAGCAAGAACAGGTTCCTTTTCTGAGCTTTCGTGCGCAAGAGAATGATGTGTGGAAGGTCCAGCTTCTTGGCGTTGAGACTCAGGATCCCAAAACTGGTGGTGGTCATGACGATCAGAGTATCTAGGAGAAGGAGAGCTCGGGAAAGTCTCAACGCTTCGGTTATTAAGAATATGTATCGGAGATGAGGCGTGAGTTGGTGTAGTTGGACGGCTAGTGTAAGGTGTGTTTGATTCAGTGTGTTTCCCGTGTTTTGTGTGCTTCTTTGCTGTGTGATGCCATGTCTTTATCGCTGTGGCTACTCTTTCGTTGAACACAGTTGGCCTCATCGTAGAACCCATCTACAAACGTTTCATCAAACACAGTGTCAGAAAAGAAACTAAGATCATATCAAAAGAATTTCTGTATTGCAATGCAAAATTTGTTGAGTAGTACCTGAGTGACAAGAGCATAGAGTGGAAGAGTCACATAGCTGCAAAGTATCTGTACAACAACTCTGCAAGTTTGTGACATTGTCAGTTAAAATACGTTTTTTTTCCCGCGTATACAACAGTCAAAGGTAACGTTAGCTTACCCAACTACAATTCTAATGACCACATCTGCATCGCTTTCATAGAAACAATTCTTGAGAGTGAATTCATACTAAACATACCAAAAGTTCACGATATAACAATTAGTATGGCTCCATAATAGCTATGTTTGTGTGAATAATGTGAAAACTGGATCATCGCTTGCTTACCGTACTCCAGGCAAAGAAGGCAAGCTGAAATGCATTCTGCAAAAGTGAAGGCAAGTTTGTTATATCGTGCCGTTGGGAGTAATAAACCGAGCGGTTAAGGATATTGAACCGTACCGTGAAAAGAACCAAGTGGATAAGGAAAAGGATGAACCGAGGGCGGCCAAACCAGAAGAGATCATCACCGGGTTGAACCACAGGGGCACCTCTCACCACATCACCTTTCTCTTGGATTCTTAGACACAATTTGGTTATAATGACTTGAAGCTTTGTTCCAACTATTAGAATCACCTGCAAGATTTACATTCATTCTCTGAAAACCAAAAGGACAAAAGTGAGCAAATGTTTAATACTTTTCTTTTGTTGTACTTACGGCTAGTGGAATGAATGGTAACCAGAGGTAAGAATGCAATCCTGTTTGAAATGATAACCGATGTTAGTTTTGTTGCATATATTAATGCGTTAATATTGTGTGTTTATTTTGCGTGGTAAGCAATGAGCGTTACCGTTTGTGTTGGTCAAGAGGAATAGCACAGCGATAAACCAGATAATAGGACTGCATAACATTAGCAAAGATGTCAGACAAATCTTCCAAGTTGGATTGTTCTCAGATTATAAAAAAAAATGAAAGTCATTAAGTAGCTCCAAACCTGATTTCGACTACAGTTTTGAAGTCTTCTTCTACTGTTTTCTGAATATACTTGCGGAAATCGAATGTCCTTTCACTCCCTGGAGCCAAATGTGCCTGAAAAAAAAGAGTAGGTTAGATCATTTTCTCCAGGGTTAGAGTAGTACTTGTTATACTAATTACAGTAGATAAAACAAAACAAAATATCAGACTATATAAGGTTCCCTACCATGATGAAACCATGCCGCAAAGCCATGTAATCAACTTTGGTGACGGATCCAAAGAACTGTCTGAAAAAACACACAGTCCATAGCGTGACCCTCGTCTTGCTCCAGAAATTGAGATGTCTTCTCCCGAAAGATGTGTCTCTGGCAAACCTAAACCTCTCAGGATCTACAATAACAAGAATGCATTCCACCGTCAAATTTCCTGTTTAGGTTTTAAGTAATAATATACATATATACCGTTGGAATAGTGATATTCTATTGTCTTGGTCTCATTTTCCCAGTGCTTCCACCTCCTCGTCTACAATACTCAAGAAAACCAAAATCAAATCTTGTTGCAAACAAGTCTTTCTTGACTCTCAAGCCACTTTAGAGTTCACAAGAAAAAAAGGTTACCTTGGTCTTTCCGAGAGCATAAGTAACAATGCAGTAGATAACATGAACCACGGCGAGGATGAAGATGAATATATGAAGCTGGTGGATACCATAAGCAGATACAAAAGCCACTTTCCCCTGAGATAATCCGTCAATCACAAATCATACTTTAGAGGAGTAGAGAGTGGTTTTTATATAAATAGATATACTGGGAGATTCATAGTTACCTTCTCAGCGCATTTGTCATAACCTTTGGTGGCTAAACTTCGTCTATGAATGTAAGACTCGGCTAACTCAAGGAGAAGTCTTCTATGACCGGATTTGTCTTCATCATCGTCTTTTGGTTTAGCGGTATCTTTGTTGCCGTATTTTCTAGCTTCATCAGCGGCGCTGCAAGGGTGCATTGATGATGCGAGGCTTTGGGAGACGCAGATATTTGAGATTGGTGTTTGTCCGATTGTTAGGAGTAGTGATATGAATCCCATAAGCATAAGCTCTGAATTGACCAAAGAGGCAAGTAAGAAGCTTGTTAATGGGTGAAGTTAGGTAGCAAAAGATGTTTTTTTCTTTCTTTGCTATTAATTTTACCTGCTTTGATCTTTTCAAGAGCTTCATAAAGAGCCTTCTTGTGCTTCTTTTTGAACCACTACCATTTAAAACAAACAAAGAACATATTTAGTCATAAGAGAAGAAGAATTAAGCAGAGCAGGAACAGAGTGACAACGCAGAAACAGAGTAGGAAGCAGAATTAAGAAAGAAAAAAAACAGGGTACAAAGAGATAAGAAAAGCATAAATGAGCAAGAAAACGATCTCAACAACAAAAATAAAAAAAAAAAAAAAAAATAATGTCGAAAAAACAAAGAAAAAGAAAGCTAAACAAAAGAAGAAACAGAGCAAGAGCGCTAAACAGGGGAATCTTGACATATAATGGAATCATGAAAGACGATTAGGAAGAATCAAAGGGACTTACGGTTCCAATTTTGTGAATGGAATGTTCAAGGACAATTGAAATGAGTAGTAAAACGAAGCAAACCACAGCGACTGCCCACGTAGAGGTCTGCTCTAAATTCCTCTCTTTTACCTGATTCGTCATTAGAGCTTGATTGTAAAAAAACACAGTGAGAGAGAGAGTGAAGACACGGAGAGTTTCGTGTTCTTCTTTATGTTTAGCTAACAGTTTTTTTTCTTAATTAGTAGGCTAAGCAAGTTTACAAAACCAAAGTTATGTCATGATCATATAAGGAAGGAGGACGTAGATGAAGATAATAAGACCCGCGATGAGTGACTATAAATTAAAGGTTTATTTGGCTGTCTTTTTCTGAATGGTGCTTTCAACATTCTACTGTTGTTCTGCATTTGCAGACAGACTTCTCAATAATTCACCGTGTTGTTTTGTGCTTTTTGGACTGCATTTTTCTTAAATTTATCATGTTTCATATGGCCTTCTTTGTCAAATCATGTTATCTTTTCATTTCACTTCACTTTTCAAGTTTTTGTTGGCAAATAGACGACTAGAACAAATTCAAGAACCAGTTTGGTAAAATTATTCGTTGGGTTGTTATACGTTTAACTATAAAATGAGGAAAATAAAATTACGTGAGGCAAGATTACTTAAAATTTATTTTGATTTGTCAGTCATTTAGTTTTGCTCTATTTTTTATATGTTTGGTTGTGTTATTAATTTTCTTCTATTTTGGTTGTGTATATGATAATGGAACTCTACTAAAGCTATATATCAAATGGCCACTTGAGATTTATATAAGTTATGATACTATTTACTATAACGTGAGCACGCTGGAAAGCTCGCACACTTTTACTTTTGTCTTTCTTTTTATTCTACCTATTCTCAAAAAGACAAGTTAAAGTTTGGTGTTCATCAGATCTGCAGTGAGTTCCAGTTCCCTTTTCTGAGATCTAAGCTTCTGTTAAGACGAGTTTGTGTTGATTGTTGCTCAACGGTGGTGCTACGATGTCGGTGGCTATGGATCGAGCCTTAATGGCTCTGTCTTTGGACGAGGATGACAAACCTTTCGAGATGCCGGACCAACCGGGTTTCTGTTCGAATGAAAAGAATCTTCTAAGCATTGTGGGTAGAGTTCTGAACCCAGAATGTCAGAGAATGTCTTCCTTAATCTGGAGGATGCCTAGGAAGTGGCAAAAGGAAGGCAGGTGTAGGGGAGTTGCTCTCTCGGAGGAACGTTTTCAGTTCTTCTTTGACTCGGAGCATGACTTGGTGGATGTGCTGGAGAAAGGCGTTCATACTTTTAATGAGTGGGTCATTGTGATTGCGCGTTGGGTTGAAGAACCGCCTGATGACTATCTTCAGTTTATTCCTCTCTGGGTACAAATCAGCCAAATCCCCATAAACTACTATACGGAGGAGGCGCTAATGGCGTTGGCTGATATGATTGGTGAAGTTAAGGTGTTGGTTTTTGACCCCTCGAAACCACAGTCTCAACCTTTTATTCGTGCTCAGGTAAGGTTTAATGTGGCGAATCCCCTCAGACCGGCGAAGGTGGTGACAGCTAAAGGAGGTAAATCGTGGACCATCAAGTTCGACTATGAAAGAATCCAGAAGCGTTGCTTTACCTGTCAAAGATTGAATCATGAGCAGAGGATCTGTCCTCTCGAAGTGAAGAAGCGTAAAGAGGTGGCTTTGGCGCGGCGTCAAGCAATAGAGAAAGAACTTGAGCACAGATCAGTGGTACTGAGTGAAGGTGATCCTCTCTTTGGAGTTCTTAGAGAAGACCAAGTGGGGATTAACCTCTCTACTGGCAGACCGAAGATCGCTAAGGAGGTGATGGATGAGATGAGGCAGTACCTGAGTTTATCAACTGCTGAAGACAGAGTTATCAGAGAAGAGAGAGTCAGAAAATCTGTTGCTGAAGTGGAACAAGTCCCTATGATGCAGAAAATGTTTCTGAGACTGGAAGCTCCTCCTACTATCTCAAGAGACTTAAACAAAGGAAAGGGACATGTCTTCAACTACGAAGAAGAACGCTTGAGTAGAGGTAAAGGAAGCTCTGTGTCTCCTAACTCTGAAAAATTAATGGCATCGGCTATTGGTGCTGGAATGGCGATGAGGCTGGGTCCTCCTCTGGATGCGCATTCGGGGAGCGAGGATGTGAGACTTGGGGTTAACTTTCTGCCCCTTTCTGAAGGTTCTACGGTGTTTAGCTCGGGTTTTTCGGAACATGTTGCTTCGTCCGGAACTCTAAAGAAAGTCTATAAAAGAAACCGTCCTCCAAAATCTAAAAGGAAGCAGAGGAAGTTGGTGGTTCTGGATGCTGACAAGGGAGCGGGTAAACAAATCATGAGTGGTCTGAAGAGAAAGGTAGAGACTGAAGATGGGGAACTTCCAGTCTTGGCGAGGTCAAAATCCCTGAAGGTGGTCCCAAAGGAGGGACCGTCCAATCTTTAATGAGCATAGTGAGCTGGAATTGTCGGGGCCTGGGGCGTACTCAAGACCTGACAGTTCAACGTCTGCGGGAGTTTAGGCGACTTTACTTTCCGGAGATAATTTTCTTAATGGAGACTAAAAACTGCAGAGATGTTCTAGTAGATTTAAAGGTGTGGTTGGGTTATGACAATGTATATACGGTTGACCCAGTAGGTCTTAGTGGTGGCTTGGCAGTATTTTGGAAAAGCACCATTAAGATGGATATTAAGTATGCGGATAAGAATCTGATTGACATGGAGGTTCTTTTTGGTGACTTCAGATTTTTTCTGTCTTGTGTTTATGGGGAGCCTGCTCAGGATGGAAAGAGTATAGTTTGGGAAAGACTGAGCAGATTTGGAGTTTGTAGGAAGGAACCGTGGTGTATAGTTGGTGATTTTAATGAGATCCTGAATAATGGTGAAAAGCTAGGTGGTCCTTCTAGATCGGAAGCTTCTTTTAGGCCTTTTGCTGACATGTTGGCTGCTTGCGGCATGGACGAGTTGGAGGCTTCTGGTGATAGATTTACCTGGTCGGGTATGAGGTGGAAGAAGTGGATTCAGTGTTGCCTCGATAGGGCTTTTGGGAACAAGGAATGGCTCAGGATTTTCCCTGGTTCTAATCAGAGATTTCTTGACAAACGAGGGTCTGATCATCGGCCTGTTTTAATCAATCTGCAAGCTTCTCAAGCGCGGTACAAAGGCCAATTCAGATATGATAAGAAGTTCCTTTTCTTACCCAGAGTGAAGAAGGATATCATTAACTCGTGGAGAGCAGGGAGTGGGGTTTCCTCTAACCGAAGTGTGGCTAAGAGACTGCGGGATTGCAGAGGGGTTTTAAGCCGCTGGAAGAAGTCCAAAGTCTTTAATGCGAGAGACAGAATCCACTTACTGGAACACCGCTTGGAATGGTTTGAGTCTAGGAACTACCCGTGTTATCATGCCATCAAGATCATCAAAAAAGAACTGTACAAAGCCTACAGGGAGGAGGAGTTACATTGGCAGCAGAGAAGTCGGGAAAGATGGCTCAAATATGGTGATAGGAATTCCAAGTTCTTTCATGCTTCTGTTAAATCTAACCGAGCGAGGCGTCTCCTGAGCAAGCTAAAGGACATCGATGGGGTCTATCAATGGTCTGAGGCTGCAAAAGCTCAAGTGGCTCTCGACTATTTTCTCGGCTTTGTTTAAGTCATCGAAGCCTCCCAACATTCTGAATCTCTTGCAAGGTATGGCTCCTCGGGTTACAGTGGCCATGAATGACAGATTGCTGGCGGAGGTCACTGAGGACGAAATAAGGCTGGCGGTTTTCAGTATCAATCCATCGAGCGCACCGGGTCCTGATGGCATGAATGGATTGTTTCTTTCAGCAATACTGGGAATACCATAGGCCCAAAAGTGTGTGTTGAAGTGCAGAATTTTTTCAGTAGAGGAGTGATGCCTGTTGACTGGAATTTTACTTACATCTGCCTGTTGCCAAAAATCATAGAACCGGAGGTGATGAGTGATCTCCGTCCAATCAGCTTGTGCTCAGTTCTCTACAAAATCATCTCGAAGATTATGGTCAGCAGGCTTCAACCCATTCTCCCGGAACTTATCTCAATCAATCAATCAGCTTTTGTGGCGGAGAGACTCATCAGTGATAATATTGGTGTTGCTCATGAGGCGGTTCACGCTTTGGGAGGTCATCAGTTGGTAGAAAAGGATTTCATGGTTGTCAAAACCGACATGTCCAAAGCGTATGACAGGATAGAGTGGTGCTACCTGAAGGGTCTCCTACTGGCTTTAGGCTTTGATCAGAAATGGGTCAGTTTGGTCATGGCTTGTGTTTCTTCTGTCTCTTTTGCTGTTTTAATCAATGATCAGCCTTTTGGTCTGATTAAACCGCAGAGGGGAATTCGTCAGGGTGATCCCCTATCACCTTTCCTCTTTTGTGCTATGCACTGAAGGGTTAACTCACTTGCTGAACAAAGCGGAAGAGGAGGAGCGTCTCTCTGGATTGAAGTTTACAGAGTATGGTCCGTCGATCCATCACCTCTATTTGCGGATGACAGCCTATTCATGTGCAAAGCTACGGTATTGCAAGCCTTTGAACTTCAGAGTATCTTAATGGCCTATGGAGAAGTTACTGGTCAGGTGATCAATGTACAGAAATCTGCAATCTTCCTTTGGAAGATTGGTTGACCAGGATGTAAAAAATGCCATAAGTCAGGTTTTGGGGATTTTCAAGGAAGGAGGAACCTCCAAGTATTTGGGTCTGCCTGAATGTCTAAAGGGTTCTAAAGTTGCCTGTTTTGGCTTTCTGAAGGAAAGGATCTCTGCCAGGCTCAATGCGTGGCATTTGAGGAATCTGTCCCAGGAGGTAAAGAGATTTGATTAAAGCATCAGCCTCTTCATTGCCTGTCTATGCTATGTCTTGCTATAAGATCCCTAAAGACTGTCTGCGACAAGATGGTGTCCGCTATGGCAGATTTCTGGTGGGGTTCTGATGGGCACAAGAGAAAATGCACTGGATTGCTTGGGATCGGCTGTGCCTGCCGAAAGATAGTGGGGGTTTGGGGTTCAGAAATTTCGAAGCTTTCAATCAGGCACTTTTGGCTAAGCAGGCTTTGGAAAGTTCTCACCTCTCCGCATTGCTTGCTTGCTCAACTCTTAAAGAGTAGGTATTTCCTGACTGTGATTTCTTGGAAGCTAAGTTAGGGAATCGTCCCTCGTAGTGTGGGAGAAGTCTATTGTGGGGAAGAGATTTACTAGTCAAAGGGATCCAAAAGCGGGTGGGTGATGGGAA
>NC_079511.1:4776351-4861370 GCF_000801105.2 Raphanus sativus | reverse complement strand
CACGCAACCAGCAGATGAGTCATTTGAGTATATGTATGTGCCCTCAATATATGCTGGTCTAAAAAGTAGGAGCACATTGCAAGACGAATTCTCATAACAGATTCCGAACGAACCACAGTAACCATAAACCTCACATTTATGATCTGGAGCCGACCATGACGCATCCCACATCTGGTGCTTCTCAAGCCAGTTATAGGCCGTTAACTGTCCAGAAACATCCATAACCAAACGAAATGGATTTTTGGTAACGTACTGAATAGGTGACGTATGACTCATTCAGGTTGAATTCAAAGCTCAGGTTACGGGCTGTAACTTCTTGAAGATTCTACGTCGATCATCCCATGCACCACTAGACCAATATGATTTAGTTTCATTTAAAAGTATGATGAGAGACTTCCTTGTAATAGGGTCAACCTGGAGAGAGTAGCGTCCCGGTGATGGATCTTCCAAGGTGTTCCAACTAGTGATAAATTTGCTAGTAGTGTTCCACCGGATTTTAGCACCAGGAAGCCAAGTATCCGAGGGATAATCAAAACTCTGCCACAACACGGCGGCAGATGAAGTAGGTCCATCTCTAAGGATAAGATTACCACTATCAAGCAGAACAGCTTGAACATCTGCGCTGCTGTTAGAATCAATACTGGCGCTCCACCAAATTGGAAGCTCAGTATAATTATCATACAGAAACTAAGCTTCCAAGTGATAAACTTAAGTTGACAAAAGTTATCTTTGGACAGGAGATTCTTGATTTGCCACCCAAACTATAGTCTTTGGAACAATTTGCTTGTACCATATGCCTAAGTAGAACAAACTAGAAATACCTGGTGAGAAGAGACAGAGTTCGAAGACCCCATTCCTCGAGACAATGGTCTCAAATCCTGAAAGAGACTGATTTTGTTAATATTGTGTCACTTGAATAAGAAACTTGTAGAGGCAAGAACATCATCAAGAATCCGTAGGTGGATATGAAGAACAGCTTCTTCCCCTTTAAGGTGTTCATGTTGGTATGACCACAAATTCTGAGGATAGTGTAGCAATTATTGATTACACAATGATGGAGTCTTATTGGCTTGGAAGTATTCTCAGTAGGGCACGTTGGAAATGTAAGTTGCAAGTAAAATACTAATCAGAATATTTTGAGCTTAGTTTATTTAAAACGGTTTAAAATAATGAACTTTAACAACTTTATATTCAAAATAAGAATCAATTGATCTATTATATTCGAAATCACAGTTTTAACTAAAATAATTTTAAAAAGTAATATAAAAAAAGTACTCTACATATGAATTAACATATCAAATACAATTTCCAGTGATAAAGATGGTAAATACTTTTCTAAGCAATGACCATATCAACTCCTTGATCGGTGGCTGAAAGTCCGGTGCCTCTACCTTGAAGCTGGACACAACCCGCTTGGCATGCACCAACACAAATCTCTTGCGTAGCTTCGGTCACTTTCATGCATATTGGCATACATTCTCTGTGGCACAACGGCAATACTTTCTTTCCTAATAGTGCTTCTTGTCCAGCCACAATCTTCGTCCATGACAAAACCGTAATTGTCAATATCATCAAACTCAGGGTGGCTAAGTTTCTGCTCCGACTCTTCATCATTTTGTTTTGTACGTGGAAACTATATTTATCAGATATAAAGATTGAGGAAGAAATGGTTTCTTGGGAGACAAGGAAGGATTTTGAGCAGAAGGGGATGGTCAAGATTCAAAAGATAATCATGGCCTCATACGTGTTCATTTTTCCGTGAGCATTCGCTATTTTAAAAACAATTAGATAATGAAGAACTGAGACCCAAAAAAAAACATTTTAATTTCCATCAGCTAAAAAATTCCAACAAGAAATATATACGCAGGGTCATATCGTATATATCCTAGTTTCATACATATACACAGTGCTCGTCCAGAGTTCTGTGGACTGTGGTGCCTAAAACACATCTTAAAACAAGAGCTATCTTCAAAAAGGAAAAAACACATGAGCTATCTTAAGGAATCAACGTGTAGGGGGCAAAAAGATGCTTAATTTGCAAGCAGAGATCGAAGAAAAGAGTAAAGAGATAATCTTTCCTACTCTTGAAAGACTTTCTTGTGGATCAAGTTTCGCATCAATCTTGGAAAAAATATACTGACAGCTGTGAGATTGAACCCACGCCCTTGCGGACCAGAGCCTAAATCTGGCGCCTTAGACCACTCGGCCAAACTGTCTTTGTGCAAGCATCATGACTTTACGTGTAATGATAGTTAATCATGTGTTCTCTATTATCGACATACGAAACGATACATCATATATATTCGTTATATAAGATGAAGCATAGGAGAACCCCATTTGTAGCAAAAAAAAAAATTCATACACAGATCATTATTAAAAAACAAAGTAATTTCATACCTAATGGAGATTCAAATAAATAAATTCCCACAAAAGTAAATTACGTATAAATTTTAGAGAGTTATATATTGAAAGCCTAAAAAAAAACCAAAACTGATCCATTAGAAATTTAGAAGTTCTTATAACTCATGTAGGTATAGATGTCTTTCTCTGTTCTAATGAAATCCGTGAGTGCAGCTCTCATCTTTTCCATTTTCATCGTCAATCTACAATCCTTTTTATATTGGTTGTTCTAATTGATTTTCGTTTCTTTTATTCTCGCACAATTTCTCTTTGTGTATTCTATTTCATTTGACTCATGAGTTCTAACTTATTTTTGGGTTGAGATTGCTTTCACTACTTACTAGTGACTACACCATGCATGTTTGTTAAAATGAAAATATAATATAACTGTTAAACAATCTGTTACAAAAAAATATAAACTGCTAAACAAAATTATCTTTTACATCATTAGTATACTGTTGTGTATTATCATCTTTATAGTCTGTTGTACTGTAGACATATCTAGTCTAGAGCAAGAAGGTAGAGTTCCATATGTTTATATTATTATTTGTAAACTGCATTCTGCCTGTCTAGATCTATAACATTCATATCCATAGAAAACATTTATTATATATATGTTAAGTTGTATAGAATACTGGATAATGGGAGAGACAGTCCAATTTTACTAATCTTTGACAACCAAATAAGTAGT
Source organism: Raphanus sativus (assembly GCF_000801105.2). NCBI lineage: Eukaryota > Viridiplantae > Streptophyta > Magnoliopsida > Brassicales > Brassicaceae > Raphanus > Raphanus sativus. Next base: position 4,858,279 of record NC_079511.1, on the reverse strand, counting down.
AAATCGATGTGTATTATTTATTCGATTTCTTTTCATCGTAACGTGCTTGTTTCACGTGCTTTGTCTCTGCCTTACCAAAAAGATGAGAGGCAACCTCCTTTGTTTGAAATAATATTATGGTCCGAAGCGTATTTGCATATTTAATTCCAGAACATATAGTTTAGATATTCGAAGTATGTATATGTTTACATGTAATTTTGTCAAACTTCAAATATATTCTATTAAATCGAATAGGGGAGTATTATTTCACTACGGTTAAACTTAAAAAATTAAAATCCCTAGGTGTTTATTTAGAACTAGGTGATTCTCCCGTGCTCATGCACGGAAATAAATATTTACAAATAAATACTTTATTTTGTTTGTTTATACTCCCTCTGTTTTTTAAAGATAGATGTTTTAAAAAAAATAAAATTGTTTTTAAAGATGTATTTTTATGTTTCCTATACAAATATTGCAAATTTCAATAAAATTGATTGAATTTATTGAAAGACTTATTGGTTAAAATGCATTGGAATTTGATAATTTCTAAAAAATGATGTATAGTTAATGTGTTTTCTTAATATGTGTGAAAACACCAAGACATACATCTTTAAAAAACAGAGGGAGTATGTTTTAAGTAATCTTTTATTTGTATGTATAAAAAATTGTATTAATATCTTTATGTTTTAAGTATGATATTTTGTATTATTTCAACCTTTTTTTTGAGTTGTATATAGACTCAAAATTAATGATGATTTGTCTCATTAGGTTAAAATTATCGTATTAGTAGGTAATTCAGTTTATCTTCTTATATTTGTAAATATATTTCATAAAATTTTGTATAATTTGATATATTTTATCTTATAAAAATAGAAAAAGTAAATCAGATATTCATTAATAAACATAACTTGTAAAATATTGAAATTTATTCACGTAAATAAATATATGTGTAAATAGATACGTCATAATAATTGGTTGATTGTTCATATTTTGATTGATTTCATTACTTGGATTTGGTATATTGGGCTATATAAATTTTTAATCATAATGTTTTGGTTATTAATTAGACTAAAATATTAATTTTTGCTAATTACATTTTTTAGCTTACCTTAGGTTCATAAATATATTTATGTATAATTTATATATGTTTTTATTAAAAATATATAAGTCTATATTTTGAAATTTGATAGATATTTTCTGTTTTTATGTTTTGGAAAAATATGAAGAAAAATACAAATAAATTTCGTTTATGTATAATCAATCTTTTATATTCTAGAAATATTATTATCTTATAGAAAAATGTCTAATTATTTTATTAATATTATAAATTTTATTTTCTTATCAAAAATTTTAATACAAATTTGATTTAACTGAACATTAAAATTAAGATAAAAAAATTTAGTTTATTTTGAATTATATTTAAGAATGTGCATGTATATATTTAAAATTATAATCTTAGGTAGATTTTTCTATTTATTTATTTTAATTAAAATATATTAAATAAATATGGAAAATTGCATAATTGTCAAAAATTAAATTAAAAAATATTTATAAAATCTGTAGATATATATATATATATATAAGAAACTAATGATTTTACGATTTAATTTGATTTTATGATTTATTTCTTTTTATAATTTTCTAAAATTAAGTAATATATTTTTGAAATATTTTAATTTTAAATGATATTTGGAAATTTGAAATGCCATATTGAATATATTTGTTTAATGATGATTTATGAGTTTTTACCATATTTTTAAAAAGTCCAAAATATAAATCGACAATAAATATAATATATGAGTTTCATGTCATACTAATCTTTAAATATAATTTTCCATGTCATATTAATCTTTAAAACATGTCATCAATTTTAGTAGTCATGTCACAATTATTAATCTTGGTGTTTTCCTACACCATGTGTGTGATGAAATTTTTTTAAAGTTTAAATTTTATATTAAAAATGTAATTTATTAATATTATATATTTTATTATTTTTACCAATAATTAATATAAATATCATAATTAAGATAAAATTAAGAGAAAATATTTTTATTTTTTAATTATATTTAAGAATATATATGTATATATATAAGGTTAAATCTTAGATAAAAAATTATTTATTTCATTTGGTTAAATGTTATTAATCACTTGTATAAAAATTACTAAAAATCATATAAAATTGTATAGTATCAAAAATTAAAACTAAATAATATTTACATAATTTGTAGATATCTAAAAGAAACTAATGATATTACGATTTTTTTTAATTCAGAATTCAAAAACTTTTAGATAATAAAATTTTATAATTTATAAAGTAAAATTATATAATATTTCGAAATTCAAAATGTCATATTTGAATATATTTATTTTAGTGATAATTTATGAGTTATTACCATATTCTACAAAGTTTTACCAAAAATATAAATCATATTAAATGTAATATATGAGTTATTGCTTATTCTACAAAGATTTCCAAAAATATATCATCATTAAATGTAATTGTCCATGTCATATTTAACCATATGACATGTCATCAATCTTAATAGCCACATCACAATTTTTTTTGTGAAAACGATTGTAGAGAAGACATGTGGCAAATCACTTCGCAAATAATGTCTAGTGGATTTAGTTCACAAGATATACATATATGGATGTCAAAAAAAAAACATATATGTTGGATTAAATTCATATAGTTGACAAAAAAAAACAAAGAATTAAATAATGTTTTCTGTCTTCTTGCTTTTACATGAACATTTCCACTTGGTGGCAGCCTGGCGCTCCAATGATTCTCCATGTTCAATATTGTCCATGTTCTCTTGTTAATTTCCATAATTCCCATAACACCCCAGCTCATGATTCATCAATATTGACTAATCTCACTACTCAGCTTAGTGAATAAACCGGTCGGTGTTGAAGAAGCTTAACCGGGTTTTAAAGTTCCATCTGTTTCCCACTTTACAGTAATCATTGCGTTCACTGTTAATTTCCTCAATTTTTAACTAATCTTTTCTTGATTATGCATTCATTTTACTAATAAAATATATTTCCACAAACCGTATCCAAAGTCCAAACCCAAATATAAAAATTCTTAGTGGTCAGAACAGTAAAATTCCCGGTCTTTAAATTAAAGCAATAAAGCTCCATCGTCTTCTCACTCACGGAACTCGTAACCAAGTGAGATCACGTTCTCCCTCTCTCTCTCTCTCTCTTCGAAAAATTCGAAGCTGAGACGACACAATGGAGACGAGATGTTCTTCCATGGCGGCTGTGTTCTTTTTCGTGGCGGCTCTAATGGCGTCTTCCTCAATCACAGCAACACCGACACCGTCGTTCGAAGAAAATTTCAATATAATGTGGTCTGAAAATCACTTCACGACTTCCGACGATGGACAGATCTGGAATCTGGCCTTAGACAACGATACCGGTACGTTCGAATCCAATAGCCAGGAATCTCCGGTTTAAAAGATTAGTGTTGCGCCGCGTGTTCTTAAACTCTAGATTCATTTATTTGAGTTTCTTCGAACAGGATGTGGATTTCAGACAAAGCATATGTACAGATTTGGATGGTTCAGTATGAAGCTAAAGCTTGTCGGCGGCGACTCAGCCGGCGTCGTTACCGCTTACTACGTGAGCCGTTGTTTTATTTTAGTTTTCAGTCTTGGAAAGATAATCAATTTTCATTTTGTATAATTAACTCTCTCTCTCTCTTTTTATGACGTTAGATGTGTTCGGAGAATGGAGCCGGACCGGAGAGAGACGAGATAGATTTTGAATTCCTAGGGAACCGAACCGGAGAGCCGTACATCATTCAGACCAATGTGTTTAAGAACGGAACCGGGAATCGGGAGATGCGACATACTCTCTGGTTCGACCCGACCAAGGACTACCACACCTACTCCATTCTCTGGAATAACCACCAGCTCGTGTAAGGCCACCCATCTTACTCTACCACTCGGTTTTGATAAACCGAACCGGATATTATTGATAGAAATTAGGAACCTCAAACTTAGCAAAACCAAACCGAATTGATCAATGTAGAGCTAATTTTAACGCTCGGTACAAAGTGTAACCCGGTTAAACTCAATGCAAATCACAGGTTCTTCGTGGATAGAGTACCGATTCGAGTGTACAAGAACAGCGATAAGGTACCGAACAACGATTTCTTCCCGAACCAGAAGCCGATGTACTTGTTCTCCAGCATCTGGAACGCTGACGACTGGGCAACACGTGGTGGTCTCGAGAAGACAGACTGGAAGAAAGCTCCATTCGTCTCTTCCTACAAGGACTTCGCCGTCGAAGGCTGTCGTTGGAAGGATCCGTTCCCTGCTTGCGTTTCTACCACAACGGAGAACTGGTGGGACCAGTACGACGCATGGCACTTGTCAAAGACACAGAAGATGGACTATGCGTGGGTGCAACGTAACCTCGTCGTATACGATTATTGTCAGGACCGTGAGAGATTCCCTAAAATGCCTTGGGAGTGTTCCATTAGCCCTTGGGCTTAAGCTCAAATTTTGGTCTTTCATTCAAATGTATTAAGTTGGAATGGTTGCTGTAATAATTTTGTACGTTTTTTCTTCTTCTTCATTTCATTTCTCATTGATTGTATCATCTGTTATTTGATTGATTATTTAGTCGGCTATGTCCCATAACTTTGCAATATAATTGACCAAAAAAAAAAAACTTTGCAATATAATATATTTGGACTGATGAGCACTTTATATTAAACTGATTTTTGTTTGGCAATTTGCATATCAGTTCTGGTTTTGGGGTTATACAATTTGAGTTAGATACATGATAGTGGGAGCAAAGAATATAATACAACAAGATCTACACATTCTTTAATAAAAAGTCTTCAACTTTTTTTTTTTTATATCATCAAATTATCTTTAGTTAGTTTAGTCTGTAGCAATTATCTTGTTTTTAAACGTGAGTTGATTCCTTTCTCTTTTATTTTTCCCCATATATTAGTGAAACAATGTAGATCTTTCAACCATCACACTGTTCTGAATTCTACCAACATATATTGGATGAAAATATAGAAAAATATCTAAAAATGGCTAGTTTTAAAAAGAAGAAAATCATAACAATAAAGATAAACAAAACAAAAATCCTAATAAATCTCGAAAAAGTAAAAAATCAAATTAGTGGAGTCGAAAAATAAAGAGACTCTCTATTCAATAATAAGATATGTTTAAGGTAAAAGTGCAAAATTTAAGGAAAAAAAAAAGAATTAGACATCTTATATATAAAGCGAGGGAGTAGTGGTAGTGAAAAGGAAACACCAGTTTCGACCTCTCAAAGTCCCCCAAAGACAAAAACCCTAAAGATGTCAAAGAAACGTTTCAATCCGTTGGAAGATCCGCCGAATGCATCATCAAGCGACGAAGACAACGACGAGATGGAGGCGGCAGGAAACTCTTCCTCGGAAGAAGAAACTGACGATGATGAGTCATCCTTGAAGAAACCAGAGTCTGCTCCTCCGGAGAAGAAGCATCAACCTTCCGATTCCGGATCCGGATCCGGATCCGGGTCTGATGAAGAAACCGATTCCGATTCTCTAACCGAGAGAAAGAGCTCCTCCGCTGTTAAATCCCTCACCACCGGAACGAAGGACTCAGCGGTGGCGGTGGCGGCGAAGAAGAATCACGATTCCGACAAAAAGGTGAAACCTTTGACGAAGTGTTCTACAAAGAAGCGTTCTTTGAGTGAGACAGAAGGAGCAGCTGCTGAAGCCAAGAAGGCCAAGACTGGTACAGGTACAGGAGAAGAGTCGGCGAAGAAGTCCTATTTCCAACGCGTCTGGAGCGAAGAAGATGAGATTGCTGCTTTGCAAGGGCTTATCGATTACAGAGACGAGACTGGTGCGAGTCCTTATGATGACACGAACGCGTTTTATCTGTCTGTGAAGAAATCTATCAGCTTTGATGTTAGTAAAACCCAACTCTTGAAGAAGCTTTGGGGTTTGAAGACAAAGTATGAGAACAATCTTGGTAAGGAGAAGAACGGGGAGGAGGTGTCGTTTTCTAAGCCTCACGATCGAAAGGCCTTTGATTTGTCCAAGTTGTTTTGGGGAGGTGATGGTGTGGCTTTGGATTCTGCTGTCAAGTCCAATGGGAAGAAGTCGAAGAAGAGCAGTAAGTCGAAGAAAGTCGAGGAGGAGCCAGAGAAGGTGGCTTTGGATTCAGCTAATGGGAAGTCGAAGAAGAGCAGTAAGTCCAAAGTCGAGCCCGAGAAGAAAGAGCTAGTTTCTTCTTCTTCGCCCAATGGTAAAAGCTGTGAAGACGAGGTGGTTACTACTAATAAAGGAGAAGCTTCTCCATTGGGTGTTGTTGCGGAAGTGGATGATGCGTTTGAGAAGTCTGTTCTTGTTAAGGCGGTAGCGCGTTTTGGTGTGGATGATATTACTGCACAGCAAGGTTGGAGTAGGCTTGCCTTAGAGGATAAGAAGAGATTCGAGGAGGAGTGGAAAGTCTTGCAGCTTAGGGAGCTCGAGCTCTATTCCCAGAAGAGCGGTTTCATTCATGAGGTTGTAACAAAGATGGCTGAATCATTTCAACCAAACCCTTAAGACATATGTTTTTGTTTCTGCTGTTTTTATGGTTTGTCCTTTTTATTGATTCTTGAAGTGTTCATTTTGGAATATTTGCGGATTTATTAATATCAGAAATCAAGTTTTAAGCTAAAAATTGAAGCAATTGAAGGTGTTATGTTGTTAATTTGATACAATCACGAAACATACTTGCGTCGAAAAGACATTGAGCTTTGGGGAAGTTATGCGCGGCTTGTATTTGCTGGTTGCACATTCTCTCTGTCTTCTTTCTTTGCAGCAATGGCTGAAACATAATATCCTGAAGTCACCAGTCCATGTCCAAAACAAAATATGCCTCCAACAAGAAAGAACCAACGATGAGGCAAGCTGCAGAATCTATTTGATCTCGAATTGGCCAATGTTGCTAACATCAGCGTCGAGTAGCTGACAGCAAAGAACATCCTAATACAAAAAAGGTATGTCAAAAAACAGTGTCTAAGATTTGTGTTTGAGATTTGGATTTCATCGTTTGCATTATTACCAGGAGAGAACAAGGAGAGCTACTGCGAGTATCTTGTTGGCAGTCGCTCGCGTGAAATCTTGCTTAGAGCGAATGTAAGTGCAGCCACCAAGCACATTGGCTGTGACATGGACGATAGACAGAAGCACCATCGCAGCTACTCCCTCAGCAAAAGCTCCAGAGCTTGGCTTTCTTCCACATCTAGTATGTCTTGAATGTTGTTGATGAGCATGATGAGGCTGCTGCTGTTTAGCATATATGGGAGAAACATCAAACACAAGAAACGAAAATAAACTCGGATGTACTGTCGGTGTAAAGATTCAAACCTTGCTCTGAGCAATCTCAGCTTCTATCCCGAGGACTGTAGCTGTAATGTCTGCGCATATGATCAGAACAGAAACCAAGAAGCCAAGTTCGCTTTCCATCTCTTTCTTATTCATAAGTCCCAATACTTATTATTCTTGATTACTCTATTTATTTCCATTGTTGTTTTGAAAGTTTGAAGGACGAGGAAAGAATGAGATTACTTTCCTAAGCCTCCCCTCTTACTACAAGACAACAGAGAGATTCGTTTTTTTGGTCTCACCAATCAAGTAAAGTTTCATTCCTTTATATATATATAAAATGATATTACTTTCAGATGCTTTTCTTGTAAACTAGTGTGTATTAGATAAACCTTTTTTTTTATAAAAGATATGAACATTCAGATTGAAATTAGAGGTTGATCACATGTTTGACTTTTTACTTCAAGAAAAAAGTCAAAGATCGATAGAGGCAGCATGTGGCCTTATGCTCTGTTTGGAACGTGAAGAGAAGTGAAAAAAGGTGTGATTACCATATCTTTCTTTCTGTAATCACATATGCTAACATATCAATATATTTTTCCAGGTTGTAACTGACTAATTGGAAAAGATCTGACCAGCTTAATAACCCTATAAACGTTAAATATTAGCTGTGAATTTATTGGTTTCTGAAAACGTTTTTCTTCTTGGTTTCTTCTATGGTGTGATATCTTATACTTATGGAAGTCTTCAATCTCGTTTTGGAAACAGTTTGTGCGGATATTGTCAAGCCGGAAGAGACACAGACAGAGACGTGTTCAAAATTAATAGAATCTTTTATATAGTTCACATCTCATCTTGTGAAATCTAAAGACGGATCTTGAACAAAAACATGCATGGAGTTTGGCTTTATCTCAAGAAGTCTGTTAGCTGCTGCAACGCTCAGAAACCAAGTGACGCTGTTTATCCAGGAAAGAACCTAATCCAGGAGATGAAGGATCCATCCGGTCGCACAAGATCAATGTCGAATCTGAGGAATGAGTTTGTCACTTACGGAGATGAGGGAGCTATGCAGAATCAAAGCTTCCGCAGCTCACGATCTCTTGAGAGCGCCAAGTTTGTAAACACAACAATGAGATTTGAGGGCAGTGGCGCGGGAGCATCTTCTTCTGATTTGCTCTCCGGTCGTTATTCTTCTGAGAGGTTTGATGTCATTGGCTCTGACATATGTGGTTTAGGAGCTCTCTCTTGTAGAATTTGTCGCCAGAGAGTCAGAGATCTTAATGCGTTTGAGACTCATTACCTTTCTAATCACTGTGGTAAGATAAGAACTCTAATTACTTCTCTATCTCCAACAATGTTTGGTCAATGCCTTGAGGAAAATTTGATTTGTTTTTTCTTTTTTTGTAGTCACTAGACTCTTAGAAGGAGACTTCTCAAGAACAACTGTAGAGTTAATCTGCAACAGAGGCTACTACTCTCACAAGCTTGCAAAAACGAGAGGGAACAACATTTCAGCGATTCTAAAAGTCCAGAACCTGCAGAGAGTCGTCGCAGAGTTTGAGAACTACAGAGAACTCGTGAAAATCAGAGCAACCAAGCTTTCGAAGAAACACTCTCGCTGCGTGGCTGATGGGAACGAGTTTCTTGGGTTCCACGGCAAAACTCTCTCTTGCTCCCTCGGTTTGAGCAGCTCTTCGAACCTATGTTTCTCGGATCAATGTGGAGTTTGTCAGATTCTAAGACACGGGTTCGCTTCTAAAACTAGACCAGATGGGATTAAAGGAGTGCTCACAGCATCGACTTGCTCTACAGCTCTTGAATGCATCGAAACGGAACCTGGAGGAAACAGAGGTGGTGGTGGATTGAAAGCTGTTGTGCTGTGTAGAGTGATCGCAGGGAGGGTTCATAAACCTATGAAGAAGTTTGAAGATCCTAATGGTTTTTCTGAGTTCGATTCATTGGCGTTGAAAGTAGGGCCAAACTCTAGGCTTGACGAGCTTTATCTATTGAGTACTAAAGCTCTGTTACCTTGCTTTGTTATAGTCTTCAAGCCTCGAAACAACAACACCTCATAAATCAAAATTTTATTCTTTTGGTTCTTTTGTATAATTTTTCTTTTTATTGCAACTCTACCTCGTTGCCAAACCCAAGTTTGTCACCAACATGGGCTATGTCTTGCTCACCAACATGTTGTTGTGTCTTTCAAGTTCCTAGGGCCACATCTCAGCTCAAGTAAATGGAGTGGGTCAACATAGAGATTCAAAACTCAAGTTATGTTTTCCAAGAGAGACAGAGATGTTTGGCATACCTTGTCTGCTAAAGATCATCAATTTCATTAGATCATGGGATCTTTCAGAAATACATGACCGTTCTATACTTTGAATTGTCAAGAATTTTAAAACCTTTTATAATGATTTGTTACTTCATAAAGCGAATCAATTGTTGATTTCATTCAAAAGTATTTGATTGAATGTGCACTAGTCTTATTTCTTCGGTTTGGAGTTTGGTTCCGGTTAGGAGTTCCGCGTCATCTAACCGAATCTAGAAATGCCTGCCACGTAATCAAACGTTATAGGGACAGTTTCGTCATTTCGGTCTTTGGCATTAGAAAAAACATTTCACCGTTCATCGAGGAATAAAGGTTTCCAATACTATATAATAAATCCGAGAGGAAGAGGAGAGAATCCGAAGCTGAACCAGACGAAACCTTCGAGAGAGAGAGAGAGGGTGCTGTTCGTCTTCTTCTTCCCGTCTCTCCGGCGGCAGAAAAACTCAAATCTCAATCGGAGAAGATAAGAACAACAATCGAATATACGACAGAGAGAGAGTAAAAAAAAAGCTTGGGGGTAACGATGTCGAAGAAGAAAGCAGCAGGTAGCACCATGACGCTCAAGGACTTCCATGGCGGCTCCATACCATCTGATCTCCCTCTCCCTTCCGCTCCTGGAGTGTAAGTCAAATAAATCGAACCATTATTAATTTTATGAAGAGATCAGATCTACACGAATCATGATTGTTTTTAGGTCTATTCTTCGTATTGGACGAGACGCGTGTGTGATTTATTATTTCTGATTGATTTTTTTAGGGTTCCGAAGACTAGTACTACGGATAGACCTTTCGTTGATAATAGAGCGCCTTGGGGAGGAGCTTCTATGGGCCGGCCTGATCAGAGAACGAGGCCCAACTCGTCTCATACTATCAGAAACTTCGATGATAAATCACTCTTTCTTCCTCACACGGCGAATATCGGACGTAACTTCAGCGAGGATGAGCGGAAGCCTCTGGACGGTCACTCTGCTCCTCGTAGGATGGTTAGTGATGATGTTTTCCGCGTCGCTAACAGCCGATTGGAGGTGAGAGCTGAATCGGTTTTACCTGGGAGAGGAGCTAGTGGTGGTTGGTCTGGTGAGAGCTCGGGAACTCAGTCTAATGTTTGGGCTGGGAGGAAGGAGGTACCTGTAGCGGTGGTGGCGGCGGGTAGCAATGAGGGGGGACAGTCTTCTTGGAACACGCAGCAGCCGCCTGTTTCTAGTTTGGTTCATTCGAGTGCGCTTGAGCAAGTGTCTTCAGGGAGGTGGCAGACTAAGCTTTTGGTTCCTTCTCAGATGGGTTTTGATGTTGTTAAGCATTCGGAGATGGAGAGCAGGGGTTACAAGGGTAATAATAGCCATGTGGTTAATCAAGGGGATGGTACACGTGGCCTGGTCGGTGAAGACGGGATCCAGGGTGGGAGAAATTTGGCTCGTGAGTATGAGAAACTCCCTGGGGCAACTTTTTTGGACGCTAAGGAAGTGAAAGGTGTACCACATCCAAATTATTCTGACGTTAGGCCTGCTGGACATTCTGTGCAACCAACTGCACCTTCTGAAGTTGTGGAACGACCTAAGCTGAACCTGCTACCACGGACAAAACCTCTTGAAAGCGTTGAGAAACCTGTGAATGATGGAAAACTGGTACTGAGATATATAAGTTTCTGAGCTATTTCTTTTGGTTTCAGTTTTTTTCTTTCTTGGTAAACTGTGTTCTGAATTCTGATGGCTCAACTCTATATCTGCAGGAAAATGGGGCTTCAAATCTTATTCAACGTGAAACTGGTTATGCGACACAGAAGAATATGAGCGTTTCAAAACCTGGGTTGTCTGCAGATGAGATTCCTAACAAACCGGTTGAGCGCCCCAAGTTGAATCTGAAGCCTGTGGCACAGTTGCTTGAGAAGCCAGAAGTTAAGACTGAAAAGGAGAGGTAAGTATGTTCAAAAATATTTTCAAGTTATGGTGGTACTTATTTATACACTCAACTCAGTTATATCATTTGGAGCTTGTGGAGATTGGTATTGTGATGCAAAAAAATGCTTAATTTCTCAAAATTTGTACTGGCTGGTGGCGAATACGGAAATGATTAGGCTCTGTGTCGTTATATGTTTTGATATTTATTCAAATGAAAGAACTGCTTATATTGGCTTTGTGTCAAACTATCCTCAGACGTCCAGATAGCAGAATATGGTAACATTGGATTCCATTCATAGTTGTTTGCGCTAGCTTTCTTTTTTCTTTCTGACATTCGCTTCTCTTGGTTATTAACTAGACTGCCTCCTTGGCGATAAGTATATATTTGTGTGTCAAACATTCTTACGTTTTCTGGTTCCTGGTGCAGAAACGCAGTTTTTGGCGGTGCCCGACCACGAGAGCTGGTGAGTGCTGTTTTTGTTTCATCTTGTTAACAGTCTCCCTTTTGTTCTGTCATCAAATTGATTTACATGGCTATGTAAAGTCATCTAGCTTTGCAACTTGAACTTAGCCTCTCTATTTGGGTACTAGGTGTTGAAGGAGCGAGGCATTGATGAGACTGAGCATCACAAATTGGAGCAACAGTTAGAAAGGTAGATTCGGTTTCCTTTAGCCTCTTGCACTCTGTCTAGACTTTCTAGGATCCAACACTTTAGGGGTCCACTGAGATCAACTATTTAGTTCTTAACTTTTTGATTATGTTTTTGTTCTAAAGGACTGTCCTCAATCCCATCGAAAGGGTTCCAGTTCCAGTTCTAGAGCACGCAGTCCAAAGACCAGTGAGTTCTCCTCGTGACCTGAGAACGAGGAAATTCGACCAAAAGGACGTGAGAAGTGTAAGCGACATTGCCACCAGATCCGAAACCCAGAGGCGAAACTGGCGTGATAATAATGATGTCAAGAGCACAAGACAGCAGCAACCGCAGGCTCAGGAGAAGACGAGGCATCCATCACCAGAGACATGGCGAAAACCAGTTCCACAGAAACCGGAGTCACCAGACGGAACAGGGCACCGTCCCGGGAAAGCAGCCTCTCCTCTTGAGCTAGCTCAAGCCTACTCTGACCCTAAATCCGGAACAGGAAGCAACAGTTTTAACATGAGCCGCAACAACCAAACGCAGCAACCATTCTCTCGGTTGGTAGGATCGACAACAACGAAACCAAAGCATATCAATGGCTACTGAGAGACATTGTTCGTTTGTTCTTTATTCGGATTGGTTTTAGTTTCCGACTAATTGGGTCTTTTAAGTTCTCGAGCACATCTCATGGTATACTACTTTGTGGGAATGGTATGTGGGAGATTTGAATGTGATATGGTTTCCCTTTAAGAATGGGGTTGGATTACATAACCCAACATTTGTGTCTTTCTTCTTTGGTTATACATCTTTTTTTATAACCACTAGTAGAAATATTTGAAAATTTTGGCACAAACATGAACACAACACTGCTCGCTACAAGTAGAGTACGTTATCTTTTCAAACAAACGTAAATCTTTAAATTCCACGAAAATAATTATCAAATTTATCGGAGGAAATCAATTCATGAATGTTCAAATCTCCTTTTGAATGCATCTTAAACGTATTGTCATCTTTCAAACAAACGTAGATCTTTATCACGTCGTGTCTAGAAGAAGAACCTCATCAGTTTCATTATATATTCAGCTGAGCTTCAAGCAGCAAAGCAATTGCATGGCTTTGATGAGGAAGGACGGTGGAGCGAGGAGGGAATCCACAAAAATGGTGGTTATCATGAATTTTGCCCGGAGTAACAGAAGCAGGACATGGTCAAACCTCTGTCCCTGCTGCACTCCGGGAAGAAACCATGGTATCCACTATCTTTGTGGATTTCCCCTCACTCCCAAACTTCACTCTGCCCTTGTAGCCCGACCCTTGTAGCCCGAGACTCTGGGTTTGCCGTGGCCGGTGGTGGTTCTGGGGTGCATGAGCAAAAGGTTTAAAGATTTAATTAGAATGAGTATTGAGGGAAGAGGACTGCCTGAGCAGTAATTCTCATCCATATGAGAAACACTATGAGGAGGATGAAGTGTCTTCATTGAAGACTATTATTGTTATATAGTTGTCACTTAACTTGAAGAGTATCATTTTTCACCTTATTGTTTTTGAACTCGTAAATCCAATCGCCTTCTTTCTCTTTTAGTTCCAACTGACAAGTATACTAAGAACTCGGAAGAAAATAGAAAATCATGAATATACGAGAAGAACTAAAGAAAGACGAATTACTTAGAAGTACAAATCTTTCAGCTCAGAAAATCATAACACGTAGAGACACCCGACATGCATATGACAAAATCCCTGACGTAGTCTAAAACCAACATGATTCAGATTGATTTAATTTTCTACACCAAACACACAAGAGATTCATACATATTCCATAATATATAGCCCTCTGACGAGTAACAACACTCTTTCAACAGATTTGCATCCTCTCTTTTTCAACTGTTGTCTGATTTTTCCAGAGCTGCAAAGAACATAAATAGTATGCGAGTGAGTATAAAAATCCATAATGACAACAACAAAAAGAGGGCTCAAAAGAAACATTGGGAGAGTTAGAAGACTGTAGTACTGTTATAGTTGAGAAGCTTCTCAATAAGATCAACGTGAGTCATAAGCATACGCCTGCAGCAGTATCTCACCAAGTTGAGCGCATCAAGTGCATCCCTGCAAAAGCACATCATTCACTAAAGTCTTAAAAGACTTCAGTTATTTGTTTCTCCACCAACAGCGACGGTGTTAACTAATCACATAACAAGATAGGTGTAATAGTTTCTTCCAATAACAATTAACCCTTCATTGATTTATTTCCTCAACTAACCAAGTGAGTGGCAACCAATAGGTACTAAATAACAAAACTAGGTGGGGCGGGCGCATAGAGATTATTACACTAAGCAGAACATAGTCTCTTCCAGTAACATTATGAAGATATCGAAGCTAAAGCAATTCAACAACAAATCTCTTTGATTGGTTTTGTTTTATCAATTAGAGAAGTGGTGTTAACTAATCCCATACTTGCAGTCATTATGCTTTCCCCCCCCCACATAACAGACAGACTCAGTAACGAAATCTGGAATAATTACTCTCAAATTCACCACAAAAGTATGAAGTAAGAATCAAGTAGGTAGCTTACCCTTCAGTGTAGTCAAGCTGGAGAAGATCAAGATAGGCATCCCACTTGTTTCCAATCACCTAATAAATAAACAAAAATCATAGAGAGTGAAAGCTTTAGCAAAGCTCGAAACTTTTTATCTCTCTAAACGTTTTTTCTTTTATCTAATCGACCCGTAACGTATTCAATCCAATGAAATACTCATATCATCGAAATACTCATATCATCTAAGAGAGCGCAGAGATCTTTTGATTGTCGAATGTAGATTAAGTAAGTTGAACAAAAAAGCCTAACCTTTCCACAGGTAAAGCAGCGAACAGGGATGATCATCTTGAGCTAAGCACTGAAACCTCTCTTTTTTTCTCAGCTTGGGAGTTTTAGGGTTTACTGCTTCACTTCACGCTTTCCTTTTTAATAGGCGAAGGAAGAAGAAGAACACAAAAGGGCTTTTGAGACAATGACTGGGTTTGAAAGACTTCTCCAAACGACGTCGTCCCGAGTAAAATGTGGTTGGATCCGGTTTGGTTCGGTTTTTTATCGAAATTCTTCAACTTATTCGGTTTTTGAAGCTGGGTAGGGAAAATTGAAAGATCTAAAATTATGACCAATGGACGAGAACCACGACACCACATGATCCATACACTAACATCAGATACCAAATTTGACATGTCTAAACCACATACCATGTTTTATTATAAGTTTATATAACATTTATTTGTTGACCAACCATGAAAAGAAAGAGCATGCAAGCATATACGTTACATGCTAAACAAATCAGCTTCATTATTAATTAACACTAGATTTTGATCCGCGCTAAGCGCGGAATATTTTACGATGAAAAATTTTACTAATAATTTAACAAATATTTTGGTTATTTTTAAAGAGTGTGTATTTAAAATATTTTTGTATTTAAATCAGTATTTTTAAATTCAACCCGATTGTGATTATACCGGTTAATCTGGAGATCTGACAATTCAATTTATGTTTTTAAAATATTCATATTAAAAAATCACTAAAACCCGAAACTAACCGATTGAACTGATGGATGACCGATATGTAATCTAATTGGATTTAAATTGTAATAGTTTCATAATTTGTAATCTTATAATCGAAATTTTAAAGTTCGCTATTTTGCAATTTATGAAATTATGACATTTCTACAAAATTTTAAAGAGAAAATGATAGATATAAAATAACTAAGATTAATTATTGTATTATTTGGAAACATTGATAGTAGTATAATAAATATATTGTTTGGAAACATTGATAGTAGTATAAAGAAATAAGTATATTATTTGGAAACATAGACAGTAGTATAAAGAAAAGAACATTAGTGACTTAATGTATGTTTAACTATAAAGTATAAATGTGTATTTAATTTAAAAACTTACAAAATAAATGTTAGGTCCAACCGAATGTTTCTGTTTTAATAAGATAGATAAAAAAATGGTGCTCTTCTTCTGAATCTATAGCTCCCGGTTAATAATACCTCTGGTAACCATAAGAAGATGTCTCGAACTGACTTCTCTCGAGCCTATTCTCATAACCATACGGATACGAATCCCCGAAAAGATAGTCACAAGTCATCTTCCACGGATCAGAATCGTTGCTATCCCAGCATGAAACTTGGGCCGCACGGTTTTGCTCCTCCTCCTGGCGTCTTTTGTTACGTAAGACGCAAGGGAAGTAGCCTCCGAATATCACCTCGCACATATCCGTCGCTTCTAACCCGTAACCAGACGGAACATACACAGCTTTCACTTCACCTGTTTCCACACTTTCAGGTTTAGTAGTAGTTTCATAGCTTAAACTATCTTCCTCTTCATCCTCATCTTCTTCTTCTTCTTCCCATTCTTCATCATCTTCCTCTTCTTCTTGATGAAGATCTTCTTTAGTGGCTTCCAATGGTCTAGCTTCCTCTAACGGTTCAGAGAAGGTTACACGTTTCTTAACAACTTTCTTCTCACCACCATCATAAACTCCTAAGGGAACTGGAGCTATAACCTCTGGAGGAGAAGGAGGGTTTGCCTGAGCAGCGGTTGAAGAAGAAGAAGGGTAACATATTTTCACCGATGGAGGAAGAGGTTTCCCGTAAGTTGCAACGATATCGTAGCCACCACCGTACGGTGTTGGATCATACTCCTCGAATTCCGGCTCATTGAAGCCTCCTTGAACATTGCGGTAGATATTGAACTGAGGAGGAGACTCGTAGGTCGTGTAGACATTCGGATCATAGAACAAATGTTTGGGCTCAGACATGGTGGAAACAGAGTAAGCAACAGATGCTGCAGAGGTTGTCTCATACTCAGATGATCCATTCCAGTTATCATAACCACTATTATAACTCATTGGATCATAACCACTATTATAACTCATTGGATAGGAACCAAACTGCTGCTGCTGATTGCTATCATAATAGTTATGATCGTAGAGATTGTTAACCTGATTGGAATCGTATGGGATCTGGTAATGCTCATAGTAATTGGCCATCTTGGAGGATTTGAGAGCTTCGAGGATAATCTTGAAACTCTCTCTTGCTCTGCTGTTGGTGAAAGAAAAAGATTGGGTGGAGCATTGATTAAAGGGATCTGAAACGTTTGGTGTTAAGTCAATGCAGTGTATTATTCCATGTGATGTGTTGATAAGGTGGGGACGACACTGATGTAGATGGTTTCTTGTCTTTGTCTGGAATTAGCATAAAGAAAATGTGTGAAAACTAGTGGTGGAGAGAGATTCCAACCTAACAAATATTGATGATTTGAATACCTTGCTACAAGTTAACCGGACAGAACAGGAAACTAAACCACATGGCATGTCTTATATATTGTTCCAAACGACGATTTTACATCCGGTTTGAATAAGCTAGGAGGGACTACTAACCAAATCAATCAATCAAAATCTCGCACGCTCCTAGTACAAAAGGGCTTTGACGTTCAAGAGGAATCAGAAGCGGCTGGTGGTGGCGCTTGTCTTGGTTTCCTCTGCTGCTCAGGAGGTGGTGGGCCGTCTCTTTTTCTCTCGTACCTCTTACTTTGATACTTGGAGTTATTGCGCTGCTTTGGTTGGTATGTTGGGTATGTGCAGGGGATAATCTCTCCATTGATGTACTTGTCGCCTAAAACAAGGGATACAAGTGAGTGAGTGAGTGAGATCTTAAAGACATTGTAAATTTAGTAATCAGGGCTTAAATAGAGCTACCTCCATAGTCCTTGTTCTTGACATCTATGTAGGAGTCAGGCAAAACCCAGAGAACTCCTGGCAAACCTGTAAAAAAAAAAATTGAAGACGGAGGTAGTCAAGTGTCTTGAAGGGGATTATAAACATACACTTTCAGTAAGAAAATCAAAAAGCTTTCCATTATTAATCAGTAAACTCACTCACCCTTGAACTTCTCAGATGTTTCTTCGTCGATGGTGCATTGGAATCCAGTATAGGTGGTAGTACTGAATGCATACATATTCTTCTTTGCCTCTTCCATACTGGCAAATAGACACAAGTACACTCAAATAAGTACACCACGAGAAAATTTAGTTTAGCTGGAAGTTATACACAAAAGTACACTAATTGGTAACAGAAGCAGCACGACCCTAGTATTCAGTATTATCAAAGTTCACAAGCATGTTCGTTCAATCTCTTCGCACAACTCAATAGATTATTAATAAACAAGCAAGACTGAAACTTTGAACTTAAAATATTCATAACAAACTATAATATAATTCAACCTAAACCTTCAAAGAAAATCAAAATTCAAAGCAGCAAACAATAAAAAGCTTAAGCCTTTACGTGAGAAGAGAAGAGACGAACCTTCCAAGAACAGTAGCAAGAGTGTTGAGGTAAGTATCAATCATCTGCTCCCTCGTTGGCGCTGGATCCTTGGGGAACTCCATCACTATCAGCCAGTGATTGTAGTCGCACCCTGGAAGCATTATCGTCTCCCTCTGCTCGTTGCTGCTGCTCCTTCTCGACGAGTAATCCGAATCCACCGTCGCAGCCTTGACCATCGCCACCCGACGCCGAGACCCGGCGGCGGAGATGATGCTCCGGGGCAGAGGATTCCTTTTTTCGGTGAGGCGGATGCTGGAGGAGAGTGTAGGGAAACGTGCCAGGTGGCTTGAGGGAAGTAGGGTCTTGGGGAGAAGCAAGGAAGAAGAAGATGTTGTGAAGGAAGCCATTGCGAATTGCAGACAGCAAGAGAGACTGCCTGTTCCGCTCGGACACTTTGACGATAATTTCAAGGGGATAAGACCTCTAAACGACACCGTATTGTCGCAAGATCTATGATAGGCTAGTGGACTTTTATTTGGGCTGAGATTATGTTCAGCCCATACTAGCTAAACTTAATCCAAATTAAAATTAACTTAATCTTGTAAGGGTTTAAGATTTTAGTCCCTTAATTAATTTCATCTCCAATTTGGAATCAGCTTACACTGTAAAAATAAATTTTCAACCGAATTTTGGATTAGAAACACAACAAAACTAAGCGTTGTGATTAAGTTGTTCAATCCGAATATCAGGCCGGTTTCGATTTTCTGGTATTTCGGTTTACAAAAAATAACTACCATATTAAAATTATATATACTTTGATTTTGTACGGATTTATATATTATCGGTTTTTAGTTTATTCCAAAATTCCATAAATTTATTTATCTTTTACAATATTTTATGAATTTTACTTTATATAGTTAAATATCAGTTTTAATACAATACATAGATATTTCAATTTTTAAGTAGCCTATTTTTCTTTTACTATTTAATAATTAGTAAACATATTAAATTGATAATTATAATACTTTTATATTATAAAATAATAACAATTAGCAATATATGGTATTATAAATAACTAAACATTAGCACACATATTTGAGCATTAGCACACATATTTGTTAACAAAAATGTAAAATTTATGTTTTATTTAATTTAATAAAAATTTAATCATAACTTTTAGTTTAAAATAAAATATAAAATTACTAAAATTAACATTTTAAATATGAAAATTATCAATAAAAATTATGTATATATTTTTAATTATCTTATATAATTTGCATATAATTATATTACTATATTTAATTTGATTAGTTTAGTCAGTGTATTCGGTTTAATCGGTTTATACACCTAACCATATTTATATGCAGCGGTTTCTTAAAAATAACATTCATTCGGTATAATCAGTATTATCAAATCCAAAACCACTTTTTCTATTTCGGTTCGATTCTGGATTTTACGGATTAAACACCTTCAATTACGATTATACCACTAATCTACTACTGCATGCAGTTTAATAATTTACTAGATCATGACCCGCGCGTCTGCGCGGATTTATCTTTTGATTCACATATTTTATATACATGTTGTATATTATTTAAGATTTATAATATAAAAAGTTAGAATGATCCGGAACCAAAAAAAATCGACCCGGACAAAAAAAAATCAAATACCTACTTAGATCCAAATGTTGAGAACTTGAAGAACTCATACCTGAAATGAACAGATTTATATTCGACCCAGTGAGCTAAATTTCAAACATAATATCTTTTGTTATATTTTTAATTCATTTTTTTGGGTTGGTGAGATTTACTATTAATTCGGAAATTTTTTGGCTAATTTAATGGTATATATTCGTAGTTTTCTTTTTTTCTGAATAGGAAAAAAAAGATTTGGGTCTTGATTAAATTTATCTTATATAACAAATTGCTGCTATAAATAATTTTTATAAAAACTAATTTGTAACATTAATATCATTTTTGTTATAAATTAGTATATCATGGTTTATAGGTTCAAAGTATAGAGTTAGTCGTCTTCATAGTATTACTAATATTGATAGATGCAAGTTAATGAATACAGATAATATATTATATTATCAGTAATCTGTCGTATAGTATTATATGTTAGTAGATGTATTATTAATAATCTATCTTATAGTATAATATGCTAGTGGATATATATATAGCTTATAGTAAAATATATGCAATATAAGAAAACATGCGTAATGGATATAATAATAAGATAAGAAGTAAAAAATTATGGTAATTGTTGATATTAATTATTTATAAAAAAATATGTCTAATAATAAGTAGATTAATATAGTATTAATTATATAAGGTCCAACTTTAAAATCCACCTAGAAGAAGTTGTAATGTTTCTGTTTTAATAAGATAGATAGTAAAATATGAAAATGCACAAAACATCACTAGTATATTAAAACTTCCCTTTTTACTTGGTATATTATAACTTTATAACATTAATTCTGCATTACATCCATAAAATTCACTTTCTATAAAGATCGATAAACAATTATAATTTAACTATACCTATAGAGTAAAACCATTGTAATAACATGGAGTAACACACTAGCTATATTCCTTTTAACGACCTTGGACGTCGGTGAGGGTAACATCATTAAGAGAAATACCAGTTTCTCCACTGGGCCAATTACCTGAGCTGCCGTCGTTTTTGACGTTTCTCTTCCTTCCCACCGTAAACGCAGGATAGTTCGGAGATGGAAGATCAATGGCGTTATGTCCCAACATGAACACAACGGAAGACATGTCTGGTCTGTCCGAAGCGCTTTCTTGCACGCAAAGCAACCCAATGTGTACGCACTTCATCACTTCGCTCGCTTCGTAACTCTCTGCGTCCATCAACGTATCTACGATCTCTCTTGCTTCACCTTTTTCCCATAGACCCCAAATCTACAAAACGAAAGAACCAAACATTGTCTTGTTTCCGACACAAACCTTGAACCAGGATATGAAAAATAACTGCAGTTTTTTTGTACTTACATGTCCGACTAAATTTGAATTCTCGTCGTAGATGACACTATTTTTCTTTCCGGTTATGATCTCTAAGATCAATATTCCAAAGCTGTAGACGTCGGATTTTATTGAGAACTGACCATCCATTGCATACTCTGGTGACATATATCCACTGTGAAAAGGAGATTGAAACGATTCTTTCAGATTGATTAGAATGTTAGAGAGTCTTGTAGATACTGAGAAAGAATATTAACTCACTATGTTCCAACAACTCGGTTAGTGCTTCCTTCGATTTGGTTGCCTCCAAAGATTCTAGCCATGCCAAAGTCAGCAATCTTGGGGATCATCTCATTGTCAAGTAGTACATTGCTCGCCTTGAGGTCCCTGTGGATGATCCTCAGTCTTGAATCTTGATGAAGATACAAGATTCCCCGAGCAATCCCTCGGATTATCCCCATTCGTTTTGGCCAATCTAACTCCGCTCTATGCTCCTCACCTAAGAGGATGATAACGAATCCAAAGTTATTGATCTTGTTGAAGGGGAGAAATTTAAATTTTGTGTTTGAAACGGTTGAGAACTTACGGAATATGAAACAGTCTAAGCTCTTGTTTGGTAAATATTCGTATACCAACATCTTCTCTTCTGATTCGACGCAACACCCTAAGATCCTCACGAGGTTTCGATGCTGCAATTTCGATATCAATTTGACCTCGTTCTTGAACTCTTCCATCCCTTGTCCTGAGTTTTTTGACAACCTCTTCACTGCTATCTCCATACCATTTTGTAACACGCCCTGATATATAATTAAGGAGACAAACCTTACTACTTATTATACATAACTCTTTTATACTTTAGACATGTAGGAAGATAGTATGGTTTTGCTTCTTTCCTTACCTTGTAAACAGGTCCGAAACCACCTGCTCCAAGCTTGTTTTGAAAAGAGAAGTTACTAGTCGCTGCAGCGATTGTGCTAAGCTCAAAGAGAGGCAACTCCCCCTTTCTTGATTTATCCTCAAGCTCTTCTAATACGAATGGCTCTTCAATATCAAAAGAGCTCGGGGTGAACGTTGATGGAGGATTCTTATGCCTGTTACCCTCTGCATTTTGTGCATGTTTTCAGTTTGTTAGCTATGAGCTTAGCAAGCAAACCATGTATGCTTAAAAAATAGCATTCTCAGAGAGTTTCTTACGTCTTCGCCTCCTTATGAAACAGAACAAGATGATCATTAGCAACATCACCACTACAATCATACTGATGAGAATTAAGAGAAGTCTCCTCTTCCCTGATGAGCCATTTCCATTCCACCGCGCTGAAACATAAACAAACAAATCAAAATAACGAAACAGAAACAAGTAGCAGAGTGTATTTGTAAATTAAGTACCTAGCTCTGCCTTATCTACACGTAGATAGAAATCTTGTCCTGCACTCAAGTATGTCCTTGTATCCAACATATCACCGTGCCATGTCAAGCAACCTTTCGCTCCGTCTTCGCTCTCGTGGTAAGCGCTCGCATAAGCGACACAAGAGCAGTTCCTCAAACACCTCTTTTCACATTCTTTCAATGTTATGTTCATATCCACACTAACAGCTGATGTATTGGGAACCTTCACGCGCTTCAACTTCGCAAATCCTTCTTTCCCATTACATATCGAAGCTGCGTTGCTCCTCTTACACCCATCCGAAGCATCCCTCAAGTTCCAAGCTTGGGGTGTTTTAGGCTCGTGCCCCGGTAGGCAAGAGCACTCAAACTTGTCTGGACTTGTGGTATCGCAGTAACCGTTGAGGCCACAGTGGTTGTAGTTGTCACACTTCTCTTCAGGAGCTGACCAGAACCCGATCCACTTCTTATCCCTCCCGTTCCATGTGAACCGTTGCAGGATTCCCGTCTCGTTTAGCACCATTCTTGTTACGACAGAAGGATCCAACACACCGTAAGTGATTGATACTTCATCAGGACTATTCACAAACGAGATATTGAAGATAAACTTGTTTGTCATTTGAGGCACACCGCTCCATCTCTGCCCTGTCCATGAGCCCGTACGCCACCACAGCGTCGTTCCTTTATACATCATCATCTGCGGAAACCCTCTACGGTCTATCCTGTACGTGACGTTACCGAAACCAGGGTCACCAGGAGATCTCCACGACGTCATGAACCGATCCACACCGTCTTGGCGAGTGAATCCAAACTTCATAAACGGAAGCAAAGTGTTTGTGGGATGGTTAAAGCTCTCCCAGAAGCTTTTCCCTGTGACAGGATCAAGCAGAACAAGGTTTCCTATATCAGATAGCTTCGCAACTAGAGCCGGTTCTGAGATGGTATCCAAAACATCAGTGGACCAGATAGGTTCTGTTCCGTTGACTGATGTATAGATGCAGAGATTCCCTCTGCTGCTGAACCTTATTACCCCAGATGTGTCATTAATAGGATGGTCTCTGTTTGCAACCCATACAACAGTCTGCTCAGAGACTTGAGCATACCAAATCCCAACGTACCTGAGCTTTGAAGTCCCCAGGCTGAAGAATCCAAAAGCGAATCTCTTTCCTTCAGAGTATATAACATCACCATCTCTCATGGACTGTGTTCTCATGATCATGTTGTTGGAGAAACAAGAATGGACAAGGAAGGAGAATAAAACAAAGAAAAAGATGAAGAAGATCTTCATCCTCCTGTGTTTGTTTGTTTTCTGACCAGAGTTTGATGGAAACATATAAATGCTTTGTGTCTTATTGAAATATCCAAGTGGGACTCACCTGAACTAACAACATTAACTGCAGGCATCAATCAGTCACGCTCGGTTCCGGATTTATCTCTCTACGGTTGAACTTTCAAACATGTAAAACAAAATAAACTGATTCATGTGACTTACAACATGACACGAACTAAAAAGGTTACCAACTTCGTGAAACCTTTTCTTCCGTGTCCAATATCCATTCAACCATTGCCTTTTTTTCACTGTGCAGGAACCAGTCCACGCCACCTAAATTTCCCTACAATAATAAATACTTACTTATGCGTAACATGACAAGCATATATATTGATATTCAAAGACCTACTTTATACACAAACTCATTGACAACTGAAACTTAGCAGACAAGAGTTACTTTTACACATATCATTTCTATTTCTTGTTTTATTTTAATGAGCTAATCTCAAGGAAAGGTAAATCTTGACAGATTCATGGTATTTAACATACTGCTATATGTGCGGTCTCACGCATATTATGTTGATCTTCTCTGCCTTTAGATTATGCCTGTAATATCATGAAGTCAAATAATTCATGGTAACCTTCCACAGTTCCACATTCATTCTCATGGTAACCGACACAGAAAAATCATACGTCCTAATGTGTTTTTTTATCCTCCTTGGAAAGGAATTCTATAAGATATATCAATCACTACCTAGAAACAATTACGTCCTACACCAGGTGAAGATAAAGACGATAGTGACTGCCTGACTGGCAATAACTTTATGTGAAATCTTAACCACTACCCCCAAAGATAATATTATATATACCAAGCCCCATAGCTAGTGAATATGAAGTTGATAATGACGGGATATACTAAACTCGGTAAATTCATCAGCCAATAAGCATAATCAAGAAAGTTAATGATTATAAGTCTTACTAGGTAATATGAGGAGAAACCATGGGAACATCAGATCCATCGGCGGGGAGCCAACCACCACCGCCACTCTTCCCCATTTCTTCTCCTACTTCCTCCTTATTTCATTGTTAATCAACGTCTCACACGTAGTTGCAATTGATACTAAAACATATACTTCTATGAAAGTAGTTTATCAAAATAAGATAGATCTCTCAACAATTTCAAGATACTTCAACGGCCATGAACAGAAGTGAGAGTAACGTCATTAACAGAAGTGCTGTTTTCTCCACTGAGGTCGTCACTCTTGACGTGTGTCTTCTTCCTTCCCGACGTAAACGCAGGATGCTTCGGAGGAGGAAAGTCATTGGCGTTATGACCAAACATGGACACAACAGAGGGCATGTCTGGTCTATCCGAAGCATTTTCTTGTACGCAAAGCAGCCCAATGTGTACGCACTTCATCACTTCGCTCTCATCATAAATATCTTGATTCATTAGTTTGTCTATGACCGCTGTTGCTTCACCTTTGTTCCATAGATCCCAAATCTACAAGACAAAACGAAATAAACGACATTTGGCTATGTTATGTTCTGCTTTTATCCTCTGTTTATGTAAAAAAAATTACAGATTCTAGTTACATGTCCGACTAGGTTTGTAGATTTCTTGTGGAAAGCACTATTTTTCTTTCCTGTTATGATCTCTAAGATCAATACTCCGAAGCTGTAGACGTCGGATTTAATGGAGAAATGACCCTCCATTGCATACTCCGGTGACATATATCCACTGTGACAATGAAATTGGAAACGATGTAAGGTTGTAAGATTTTCACATTTCAATGTGAACTGAAAAAGACTAGCTCACTATGTTCCGACGACCCGATTTGTGCATCCTCTGATTTGGTTGCCCCCAAAGATTCTAGCCATGCCAAAATCCGCAATCTTGGGGATCATTTCGTTGTCAAGTAGTACATTGCTGGCCTTGAGGTCTCTGTGGATGATCCTCAGTCTTGAATCTTGATGAAGATACAAGATTCCGCGAGCAATCCCACATATTATCTCCATCCGTTTTGGCCAAGCCAACTCCGCTCTCTGCTCTTCATCTACGGGAAACACAACACCATAAGATCTTACTGAATTGGAAGATTTGAATGTGTAGACTACAACATGTATCAGAAATCTTGAACTTACCGAATATGAAATAGTCTAGGCTCTTGTTTGGCAAATATTCGTATACCAACATCTTCTCTTCCAGCTCCACGCAACACCCTAACATCCTCACGAGATTCCGATGTTGCAACTTTGATATCAACTTGACCTCGTTCTTGAACTCTTCCATTCCTTGTCCTGAGTTTTTTGACAACCTCTTCACTGCTATCTCCATACCATTTTCTAACACGCCCTGGGTAGAGACACAGCGTAATCTTTTTTGTTTGAAAACAACCTAAATACTCCTTACTACTTATTGAACGTAAGGATTTCTCTGTTGGAGGAGTATTGTTAAAGATTTGCATATACACAGCAGTTTGCATCTTTCTTACCTTATAAACGGGTCCGAAACCACCTTCTCCAAGCTTGTTACGGAAAGCGAAATTGTTCGTAGCTGTAGCGATGGTGTTAAGCTCAAAGAGAGGTAACTCCCATTCTCTTCCCTGATCCTCCTCGAATCTGAGTGTATCACTAATATTGAAAGAACCTGGAGGTAAGGTTGTTGGAAATCTTCTATGCCTGTTCGACTCTACAGGTGAGAATGTTTCAAAATAGCTAGTTGTGAGATAAGCAATAAACATATGAGCTTGAAAGATACATCATAGAGAATTACTTACTTCGCCTCTTCCTTACGAAACACAACGAAATGACGGCTAGTAACATTAAGGCTGCAGTCAAACCGATGACAATGAAAATGACTCTCCTCTTTCCTAACGAGCCAGTTTTGTTCCACCGCTCTGCAACAAGCAACCAAACCGGTACTAAGTACTTCAAAATACTTTAGATTAAAATGTTTTTTTTCTATTCTCTGTGTTGCAGGGTAGACATCTGAGGCATGTTCTAGATCCCTCAGAAATTAATAAAATACATTTTATACATACATATATATACCTAACTCTTCCCTGTCTACACGTATATAGAGATCTTGTCCAGAATCCAAGAATGACCTTGTATCCAACATATCACCGTGCCATGTCAAGCACCCTTTTTCTCCTCCCACACCCTCGTGGTAAGCGCTAGCGTAAGCGACGCAAGAGCAGTTCAGTAAACACCTCTGTTCACACTCCTTCAATGTTATGTTCAAATCCACACTTGCAATTGATGTGTCGGGAATCTTCGTGTGCGTTAACTTCACAAACCCTTCTTTCTCACGGCACAGTGAAGTTTTGTTGTTCCTCGAACACCCGCCCGTGTAGTCCCTCAATAACCAGTCCCGGGGCCTCTTTGGCTCAAAACCAGGTAGGCATGTACACGCTTCTGAACTTGCAGGATGGCAGTAACCGTTAAGGCCACAGTGTGCATAATAGTCGCATTCCTCTTTAGGAATTGACCAGAACAGATTCCATCTCTTCTCCCCTGCGCTCCATGTGAGACGTTGCATGTATCCTGTCTCGTTCACCATCATTCTTGTTATGACTGAAGCATCCATCACACGGTTAGTCATCGATACTTCGTCCTGATTATTAACAAACAAGATTTGGAAGACAGCACCGCTCCATCTCAACCCGGTCCAGGATCCCGTACGCCACCATGGGATCAGACCTTTGTACAGAATAAGCTGCGGGAATCCCGTACGATTTATCCGGAGTGTGAAAGTTCCAGAACCAGGGTCACCAGGAGATTTCCAAGACGTCAGAATGCGATCCAAACCGTCTTTTCGTGTGAAACCCAACCTCATAAACGGAAGAGAAGAGTCTGTCGGATGATCAAAGCTCTCCCAGAAACCTTTCTCTGTAACTGAATCAAGTAGAACAAGGTTCCCTAGAGTAGAGAGTCTCGCAACTAGAGTTGGTTCCACTATACTGTCCGAAACATTAGTCGACCAGAGAGGTTTTCTTGTGTTGACTGATGCATAGATGCAGAGATTCCCTCTGCTGCTGAACCTTATCACCCCAGACGTGTCGTTCATAGGACGGTCTCTGTTTGCAACCCATACAACAGTCTGCTCAGAGATTTGAGCATACCAAATCCCTACGTACCGGAGCTTTGAAACTCCAAGGCTGAAGAATCCAAATGCAAATGTCTTCCCTTCAGAGAATATGAGATCACCATCTCTCATGGACTGTGTTCTCGTGATCGTATCGTCACAGATACAAGGCTGGAGGAGGCAGAAAAAGAAGAAAAAATTGAAGAAGACGATCTTCATTTTCAGTGTTTGTTTCAGGCCAAGGGTTTCCATGAAGCGAGCAAATGATGTGTCTTATATTAAAAGCCAAGTGGGTCACACCTGAAATAACAAACTTGTATCTTAGTGGTCTTCTCTGTCTTTTGTGGAGCAGTTAACATCGATCATTGACTAGAAGAGTCATGTTAGAACATTAGACGAACTTACAGGGCACAAGTAATAGTCAAGTCAAGTCTATACATTGACAATCCTTCACTAAATACTAAATAGCCAGGCCACGTTTACCTACAATAATAAATATATTACTAATGTATCAACACGGCACAATCATAATGTGATATTTTAGACCTGTTTATAAACATATTTCTCAGTAAATTCATCAGCCAATAAGCATAATCAAGAAACGGTATGATCATAAGTCTTACAAGGTAATATGAGGAGAAACCATGGGAACATCAGATCCATCGGCGGGGAGCCAACCACCACCGCCAATCTTTCCCATTTCTTCTCCTGCTTCCTCTTTATTTCGCAGTTAATCAACGTCTCACACGTTGTTGAAATTAAAACTAAAACACACACTTCTGTGAATGTAGTTTATCAAAATAAGATACATCTCTCAACAATTCAAAATATTTCAACGGCCATGAACATCAGTGAGAGTAATGTCATTAACAGAATTGCTATTTTCTCCACTGGGGTAAGCACCGGAGGTGCTGTCGTCATTCTTGACATGTGTCTTCCTTCCCGACGTGAACGCAGGATGCTTTGGAGGAGGAAAGTCATTGGCGTTATGACTAAACATGGACACAACAGAGGGCATGTCTGGTCTATCCGAAGCATTTTCTTGTACGCAAAGCAGCCCAATGTGTACGCACTTCATCACTTCGTTCTCATCATAAATCTTTTGGTTCATTAGTTTGTCTACGACCTTCGTTGCTTCATCTTTATTCCATAGATCCCATATCTACAAAACAAGACGAAATAAACAATATTTGGTTATGTTATGTTCTGCTTTGATCCTCATTTTATGTAAAAAAAGTTGCATATTCTAGTTACTTGTCCAACTAGGTTCAAAGATTCCTTGTGGAAAGTACTGTTTTTCTTCCCTGTTACGATCTCTAAGATCAATACTCCGAAGCTGTAGACGTCGGATTTAACGGAGAAATGACCCTCCATTGCATACTCCGGTGACATATATCCGCTGAACAATGAGATTGAAAACGATGCAAGGTTTAAAGATTTTCGCACAGTTCCATGTGGATTGTAAAAAGACTAACTCACTATGTTCCGACGACCCGATTTGTGCTTCCTCTGATTTGGTTGCCGCCAAAGATTCTCGCCATGCCAAAATCCGCAATCTTGGGGATCATTTCGTTGTCAAGAAGTACATTGCTGGCCTTGAGGTCTCTGTGGATGATCCTCAGTCTTGAATCTTGATGAAGATACAAGATTCCGCGAGCAATCCCACATATTATCTCCATCCGTTTTGGCCAAGCCAACTCCGCTCTCTGCTCTTCATCTACGGGAAACACAACACCATAAGATCTTTGAGTGGGTAGACTACATGCATCAGAAATCCTGAACTTACCGAATATGAAATAGTCTAGGCTCTTGTTTGGTAAATACTCGTATACCAACATCTTCTCTTCTGATTCTACGCAACATCCTAACATCCTCACGAGATTCCGATGCTGCAACTTTGATATCAACTTGACCTCGTTCTTGAACTCTTCCATTCCTTGGCATGAGTTTTTTGACAACCTCTTCACTGCTATCTCCATACCGTTTTCTAACACGCCCTAAGTAGAGACACAACGTAATTTGTTTTGTTAGAAAACGTCCTAAACGTTCCTTACTACTTATTGAACTCAGAGCTTGTTCTGATGGAACAGTATTGTTAAAGATTTGCATATACATAAAAAAAATTAGGCATATTTGAAGATGCATTTTACCTTATAAACGGGTCCGAAACCACCTTCTCCAAGCTTGTTACGGAAAGCGAAATTGTTCGTCGCTGTAACGATAGTGTTAAGCTCAAAGAGAGGTAACTCCCATTCTCTCCCCTGGTCCTCTTCAAATCTGAATTGGTCTTCAATATCAAGAGAACCTGGCGCCAAAATTGTTGAAGATCTTCTACGCCTGTTCGACTCTGCAGGTGAGATTGTTCAAAATAGCTGGTTGTGAGATAAGCAACAAACATATGAGCTTGCAAGATACTTCGTAGAGGTTCACTTACTTCGTCGCTTCCTTACGAAACAGAACGAAATGACGGTTAGCAACATTACGGCTGCAATCAAACTGGTGACAATGAAAATGACTCTCCTCTTCCTTAATGAGCCATTTTTGTTCCACCGCTCTGCAACAAGCAAGCAAACCGGAACCAAGTACTTCAAAATACTTTAGATTAAAATGTTTCTTCTATTCTCTGTGTTGCAGGGTAGACATCTGAGGCATATCCCTCAAAAATTATTAGAGTACATTTATAATTTTATATATACCTATCTCTTTTCTGTCTGCACGTATGTAGAAATCTTGTCCCGAATCCATGTATATCCTCGCATCCAACATATCGCCGTGCCATGTCAAGCACCCTTTTGCTCCTCCCTCACCCTCGTGGTAAGCGCTTGCGTAAGCGACACAAGAGCAGTTCCTCAAGCACCTCTGCTCACACTCCTTCAGTGTTATGTTCATATCCACACTTGCAACCGATGTGTCGGGAATCTTCACGCGCTTTAACTTCACAAACCCTTCTTTCTCACCGCATATTGAAGCGTTGTTTTTCTGTGTACACCCACCTGAAGTGTCCCTCAAGAGCCAATCCCGGGGAATCTTTGGCTCAAAACCCGGAAGGCATGTGCACACAAATGATGCTGAGATTGTGGGATCGCAGTAACCGTTAAGGCCACAGTGTGCATAGTAGTCGCATTCTTCTTTAGGAACTGACCAGAACACGTTCCACCTCTTCTCCGTTGCGACCCATGTGAAACGCTGCACGTATCCTGTCTCGTTCACCATCATTCTTGTTATGACTGAAGCATCCGTCACACGGTTAGTTATAGATACTTCATCCTCAGTATTAACAAACGAGCTATGGAAGATAGAAGAGCCTCTTCTTGCCATTCCAGGCACACCGCTCCATTTCAACCCGGTCCACGATCCCGTACGCCACCATGGGACCATACCTTTGTACAGAATCATCTGCGGAAATCCCGTACGATTTATCCGGAATGTGAAAGTTCCAGAACTTGGATCACCAGGAGATTTCCAAGACGTCAGAATGCGATCCAAGCCGTCTTTTCGTGTGAAACCCAACCTCATAAACGGAAGAGAAGAGTCTGTCGGATGATCAAAGCTCTCCCAGAAACCTTTCTCTGTAACTGAATCAAGCAGAACAAGGTTCCCTAGAGCAGAGAGTCTCGCCACTAGAGTTGGTTCCACTATACTCTCCGAAACATTAGTCGACCAGAGAGGTTCTGTTGTGTTCACTGATGCATAGATGCAGAGATTCCCTCTGCTGCTGAACCTAATCACCCCAGACGTGTCGTTCATAGGACGATCCCTGTTTGCAACCCAGACAACAGTCTGCTCAGAGACTTGAGCATACCATATCCCAACATATCGGAGCTTTGAAACTCCAAGGCTGAAGAATCCAAATGCAAATCTCTTCCCTTCGGAGAATATGAGATCACCATCTCTTAAGGACTGCATTCTCATGATAGTATTGTCGCAGATACAAGACTGGAGGAGGTAGAAAAAGAAGAAGAAGATGAAGACGATCTTCATTTCAGTGTTTGTTTCAGAACAAGGGTACGAGCAAAATGCTGTGAGTCTATATTAAAAGCCAAGTGGGTCACACCTGAAATAGCAAACTTGTATCGTAGTGTTCTTCTCTGTCTTCTGTAAAGCAGTTAAAATTGATCATTAATACCCATTCTAAGAGAAGAGTCATGTGACTTAGAAAATTAGACGAACAAACAGGGCACCAGTAAATAGTCAAGTCAATACAAGTCTTCACTACATACTAAATAGCCAGGCCCCCGTTTACCTACAATAATAAATGTATACTAATGTATCAACACGTCACAATCATACATTGATATTTGAAACCTGTTTTTAGAAACAAATTTCTCAGTGATTAAAACTTACAAAACAAAACTCAAAGTGAGGTAAGTTATAAGACAGTAAATATAATAAACTTCTTTATGTTTTTTTTCAAGCGCTAATCCTCCAAAGACATGTAGAAAAGTACAGCAATATGTTCTAGAAAGGTTACTGTGGATCTAACTTTGACTATAAGATTTCACAGTTGAGCTTGGAAAACTCTCAGATAATTGAAGTAGTAAAACCAAATTCAGCTTGCACATAATCAATCGTTTTATTACCTCTGACTTCCTTCTTGTGGAAAAGAACATCAAGGCAATTAGAAAGAGTGACGGATCTCCTCCTTCCATATGAAGCATGCTTCCTCAAACCTCTCTGAAACAGCAAACATATAAAATAGTTTAGATATATAGAGGTGGCCTGAATTAGAATTATATATATGTTCATTTAAAAATAAGAGTTGCAAACAATGTATCTACTTACATGTCTCATGTAATACGTTACCTATGGCGCTGTGTCTACTGAAAAAAAAAAAGAATCGTTTGTTTAGATGAGAAGAGAGCCACTGATATATACGGCAATGTTATAGTCTGTGGATCTTTTGTTTGATTGTTTCTCCAGAGACTATAACATTGCATATATATATGCGCTCTTCTCATCTAAACAATTGATCCGTTTCAACCTCCACTCGCTAGAGTTGAAACTTCAACACGAAAACAATCTCGTAATAGCCATGTTTTGGTCTAACATGAAACAACCAAAACTCTCTTCTTGTTGCACATATACACATCATCACCATAAGAGCCAACGTAAGACAACTTTTGGCTCAAAAGTAAGGCAATACAAGATCAAGTTTGCCTTAAACCCTAGCTCTCACAGATAGAACCCGTCCCAGAGATACACTCTTACGGAAACCATATATAGAAGAATCTGCTCAATCATTGCCTATATAAACACCGATGTTTATTTGACCAGTGAATCTGATCATCGAAGCACAGATTTCTCTGCTTCGAAGACTACAACATTGCCATATACATCCAAACAATTGATTCGTTTCACCCTACACTCGTGTGAGTGGAAACTTGAAAGCGTAATAGGCTAATAGAGCAATGTCCGGCGGTTTTCTGCACACGACCGGCGATGCGCGTGGCTCATACGCGCCGTCGAAGCAGGGGAATCGCATCACATTTTACTACTGGAAACGGACTCAACTTTACGAAGTCGAATTTTCAGTTTGATTGCGATTCCCTTAAGAGAGAGTATATATAGTTTCTATGGGCCTTGATTGGGCTTAGTCGGATCTAATTGAGAGTATATCTAATTTCTATGGGCCTTGATTGGGCTCAGTCGGATCCAATTGTTTCTGCCCGATTAGTTAAGTCCAAATTGGAATTTTTAGAAACATTTGAGGGGAGCTAAAGTTTGATTTTACGTTAAAAAAAAAAAACTGAAAACCAATAGGCGCTTTGCCGCGCTGCGAATTCCCGCTTCGTTATTTCTTTTGAAAAAATATATTTTTAAAAAAATAAATGGGATAATATTCTTTTTTTTCAACTTAAATGAAGTAATAATAGTTTAGGTCATTTTAGATAACAAGTTCCCCCTTCCTCGCTGTGTTGTCTCTTGTCACCTGTTCTCTGATCTCTCAATCCTCCGGCAGCTAATCAGGTGACTGAAACATGAAGCGGCCGGAGCCTTCCTCGGATCTATCCTTTACCGGAGAGCCCATCCCAGTTGAAGAAGCTACGGCGAAATGGCCACTTCGCTATAGATCTTCAAAGGCTAGAGTATCCGTGACACTGGGAACTCCAAAGGATGGGTAAAAAATGTTGTATTCTTTGGTCTCTGTTAAATTCTCTCCTTGTTTATCTTCTGTTTGTGCCTCGTGTTCTTGAAACAGTGACATTGAAGAGAATCTGGAGCAGGCGAAACGTCATTACAGCCAAGCTCTTGTAGATGGAACTCTTTTCAGTCTTGGTGACGATGTTTACGTTAAAGTAAAGCTCTTTTGATTTTCCATATGATGAGCTTTGTTGTTTTGGTACAGATTTGGTTTTACTTTCTGAGGTCACTTTATACTAGTAGTGAAATTAGATTTGGGAAACGTTCTTGATTTTTTATCCTATAGTTATTATCTTGTTGTTGTCATACCAATGTACCTGATGCACATGAGTTTTTTTTTTTTTTGGGTTTTAGGCTGAAGAGGGGAATCCGAATTATATTGCAAAGATTGTGGAGTTTTTTGAAGCGGTTGATGGTGAGCCCTACTTCAGAGCTCGATGGTTCTATAGACCTGAAGACACGGTAAGAGATGTTATTGTGTTTTGCGGCCTTGTGCTGTGACTAGATTTGTTTTCCTTCTTTAAGTAGATTTATTTTATCTTCTTGCTCTCTTGCTTATTGATGTGTAGGTTATCAAAACCCTTGCAAGTGAGGTGCAAGAAAAGAGGGTGTTTCTCTCTAATGTTGAAGATGATAATCCCCTCAATTGCATTGTCTCCCGCGTTAATATTGTGAAAGTTCCAGCCAAGGTATTGATTGATTTGATTACGAATGAATTCAGTAGTGTTGTAGTGCACGGGAAGTTTTTCTGATTGGCGTTACAACTTCTGTTCACGACAGATTGTTTCCGGAGCTGAGAAGAGAGTTATACCGCCTTGTGATTTTTATTACGATACGAAATATGAGCTAGCTCACCTCACCTTTTCAACTGCTGCCGATGGTAACCTTTGATATTTAACTCTCTTTATCTAAGTTAGTCACTTTAAGATTTGGTTTCTGTAGTTTTATATCATTCATAGCCTTAACTAACTTTGTTCATAGTGTTTTGGAGAGACTACTGATGATTTCTGTCTTGCCAAAATGTCCCAACACAGATAGTGATGCGTCATCGACAATTTCAAGTGAATCTGATTCCAATTGCATTCAGATTCCCCAGAAGAAGGAAAAATTCTTGCTTGATCTATACAGTGGATGTGGAGCAATGTCAACTGGTCTGTGTATGGGGGCTTCCCTGTCAGGCATAAAGTTGACTAAGGTATTTGTTCCACTTCCACATTTTATAATTTTGTTTTATTTCTCCAAGATTTACTTAGCTCTTTCTGATTTTCAGAAATGGGCAGTAGATATCAACAGCTTCGCTTGTGATAGTTTGAGACTGAACCATCCTGAAACTGAGGTAATTATTTATTGCTGATTTTTCATTGTGTGTTAGGAAGTTGATTGTCAACACATGTGACCAGTTGATTTTGAATTCTGAGCAGGTGAGAAACGAAGCTGCGGAAGACTTTCTAAAACTGCTCATAGAATGGAGAAAGTTATGCCAAAAGTTTGCCCTAATTTCCAGTACCGAGGTAATAGAATCAGATGGTGATTCGGAAGATGAAGAGGAAGATGGAGATGAAAATGATGATGCGGATGGAGATAGTAGTGGATCTGAAATTCCACCTGAAGAGTTCGAGGTAGACAAGTTCCTAGATATTTGTTTTGGAAATCCTAAAGGACTTAAGGAAGCATCTGCACTTCATCTTAAGGTACACGTACTTGACTATAAGCTGGCATACCTACAAAATTTATCCTTTGTAAGATGTAATTCAGACGTTGTTTTTCTTTTTTATCTCAATACTCTCAGGTGCGTTGGAAAGGTTATGGTCCTGATGAAGATACTTGGGAGCCTTATGATGGGTTAAGGTAACTTATTCCATACTATTTTCCTTTTGTTTTGATGTCTTATCGTTTATTGATATTGTTCACTCTATATACAACAGAAAATGCAAAGAAAAGTTAAAGGAGTTTGTGACAACCGGGTTCAACACTAACCGATTTCCCCTTCCTGTAAGTCGCGTTACTTATTACCTATCTGTTTGATATATGAGGCAAAGCCAATAATCGTATTAAAGTATATCATCATTTAAAAAATATTGTCTGGTTCATAAGGAATATATCATCTGAAGTTTTATGGTTTGTTTCTTTTCAAGGGAGATGTTCATTTTGTGTGTGGAGGTCCTCCATGTCAAGGAATTAGCGGCTTTAACCGTTTCAGAAATAACAAAGCACCACTTGAAGATGAAAAGAATCAGCAGTTGTTGGTGTATATGAACATTATCGACTATTTGAAGCCAAATTATGTGCTCATGGAAAATGTCGTCGATCTCTTGAAGTTTTCAAAGGGGTTTTGTGCCCGTTACGCTGTTGCTCGTCTAGTTGC
Organism: Raphanus sativus; assembly: GCF_000801105.2. Lineage (NCBI taxonomy): Eukaryota > Viridiplantae > Streptophyta > Magnoliopsida > Brassicales > Brassicaceae > Raphanus > Raphanus sativus. The sequence goes on along the minus strand of NC_079511.1, from coordinate 4,821,557 downwards.
GATGAACTATCAGACAAGATTAGGCATGATGACAGCGGGTTCTTACGGTGTTCCTCAGGTCAGAAACAGAGTATTCCTATGGGGGGCACAACCAACGGAGGTAAATATTAGTTACATTATAGATATTTAGAAGCAGTGATCCTTATTGCTCTCATAATTTGGTTAAATAACAGAAACTTCCACCTTACCCTTTGCCTACTCACGAGACTATCGCCAAAAGCTTAACCCCTACAGAGTTTGAGGCAAGTCATTTTGTTATGAGGACTTTTGTACTTATCAATCTCACAGACTCTTTTGCCATTATCGCATTGCTTATTCATTTGTTGTAAATGGCAGGAAATACAAGTTGGATATAGCCAAAGGAATCTTCTTCAGTTAGAAAATGCTCTTACCCTTGCAGATGCGATAAGCGATCTCCCACCAGTGTGTATCTAAACCTTAAAATAGTCATATTTGATTACGAAACCTTATGTCTACATAGTTCATTGGTCAATGCTTTCAGTTATTTTTTTTAATGCTGCAGGCGACGAATTATGAGAAAAGCGATGAAAGGAAATATGAGACGAAACCTCAAACAAACTTTCAGAAGTACATACGTCTTTCAAGAGCTGGTGAGAATCTTAAAACTTCATAGAGTTTCCCTTGACGCTTACCTATACTAACCCATGACATGGTCTTGTTTCAGAGTCAATAATCCCCCTGGATGGTAGAGATGCTTCAAAGTCAAGAATTCTCTATGATCACCAACCACTTGAACTAAATGACGACGACCTTGAACGGGTTTGCCATATTGTAAAGAAGAAGGTATGACTCTATCTTTTGATTTAATACTTCCTTTAATGGTTCGAGATGTAATAATCTCCTGTTCTTATTATTGACTCATATTGCTACAGGGTGCCAACTTCAGAGATTTGCCTGGTGTTATAGTTGAAGACAACAAAGTGAAATTTGACCCTTCTGTAGAACGACCAAAACTGAAATCTGGAAAGTTTCTGGTACAAAATGAATCCATTCTCAGCTTTGAGTATTTTTCAGTTCCTATTTTTCTGCAGCTTCATAGACGTGGTTTGTGTTTTGCTTCAGGTTCCTGATTATGCAGTGTCATTTGTCAATGGGAAATCGAAAAAGTGACTTTCTTTAACTAATATTCTTCTTTTGGATCATATTTTCCATCACCTCGTAATAAATTCACTAACGTAACTCATCTGCTAACTGAATGTCAGGCCATTTGGTCGTCTGTGGTGGGACGAGATTGTTCATACAGTTGTGACAAGAGCAGAACCTCACAACCAGGTAAGTCTTTTTTTACATTTCCCCTTTGAATTGTTTTAGTGCCCTCTTTGTCAGTAAAAACTGGTTTTTGCAGATTGTAATCCATCCGTTGCAAGATCGTGTATTAACCGTCCGTGAGAACGCCAGAATACAAGGTTTTCCTGATTTTTATAAGCTATGTGGCCCAATAAAGGAGAAGTGAGTACTCACTTCCCTGCTCCCTTACAATCATTTCTAGAATTTGCTTGTGTGTTTGATGTTGGGGATTCTAATATGAAAGAAAAAAACTGGATTTTCAGATACATCCAGGTAGGAAATGCGGTGGCTGTCCCTGTAGGGGTTGCGTTAGGATATGCTTTCGGGTTGGCAAGTCAAGGGCTGTCTGATAACCAGCCTGTAATAAAACTCCCCTTCATGTATCCTCAGTGTATGCAAGGAAAAGCTGAGGAGCACTCTGCTTGAGAAGGCTAAAAAAAGAAAGGCCTGTCTTCTTATGTTCTTACCGAAAGAAATGCAAGAAGAGGGAGAACTTGATTGTTTAGATTACTTTTATTGGTTTACATTGAAATGTTGTTGAGTGTATTAGTGAACCATGTGGGTCTCATTGAACCAAACAAAAATTGTGTCAGAGTATTGGTTTCTCGCAGATTGTATGTCAGACAACAGTTTGTGACACGTTTTAATTCTTCAAACTTAAAAAAAGAAATGGTTGTTGTTTGTTACAGATTGATGTTTGTTACAGCAACTCCACATCATCTAACTGAAATCATATTGGTCTAGGCGAGAACCAAACACAATCACAGAAAGTGGCATCAGTTTTCAGAATTTAGGCAATGTGCCAAGACAGTCTAACAAGATTTCTGACAAAAGCTCTAAGAATAACCTCCTTTCATTCATACAAGTTTGGATTGATTCCAGCAATTTCTTGAGAAAAGGTACAACCTGTCTGAAAGCTAGACAATTCATGTCGATGCTGCAGAAAGCTAAGCCTCCTTATCCTCCAAAGCCTCGAGTTCTTGCTTCCATTCCTCCAACTTAGAGAACTTCTCCAATTGCTCCGGCTTAAGGTCTTTGGGATCAGTCTTCTGCTGTTGAGCTTCTGTGAGTCGGATCTACAAATGTTAACAGAACATGACAAACAGACAATTACACAAAACCGCTAGACTGCAGGTTTCTGCATCAACTTGGATCATCATATCTCTCACACCAAAACGTTCTCAAATGTATCATTCTAAAGCAACTAAGAAAGGTTGAGACATCTTACTTTCTTCTTAAGTGCACGTATTCTTTTCTCAGTGTCTTCTCTTGCAGTTCCTGGATTGGGTGCTTCTCCAAGGTCCGAAGAAGCTACATCATTATTTGAAGAAACATCTAAAGCCTTCAGAGTAGAAACCAATACATTCACAGATTGGGATCCATTGCTTGAGGTCACAGTGGAAACAGCTTCTTCTTTGTCTACATTACTAGCTGATCCATCCTCAGAGCTGGTACCTTTTTGCGCAGCAGCCTTCAGAGGTGATAAAATGGAAGCATGTTATAGTAACTGAAGAGAAAGCTAGTAGCATTTTACGTATGGATAGAGTTGAGACAAATACCTGTAATCTCTTCTCTTTCTTACGTTCGTTCTTTTTAGCAGCTTTAGTCTTTGGTTTAGGAGTTGGATCCGGTTCATAACCTGGAGGTCCTAGTGAGGCCAGCTCCTTCTTCATCTATTGCAAAGAAAATGCAAGTTCGGAATGAATACTGTTTTATCTTACTTTTTATGCCTTGCTTCAATCAATATAACTGCTCACTATAACGAAAATCACGTTATAAACAACCAACAAGACTGATTTAAATCGACTACAAACGATTCATTTCCAGGAGAAATAGCAGAAGAGTGTTCGAGGGGATAAAGATCATATACCAAAGAACCTTTGGACTGATAAACGAGAACTTCATCTTGAGGAACATATCCAGCTCGAATTCGGATGGGTTTCCGGAGAGTACCATCAGGTCTACGAGTAGGCTCCAGAATCCTCTCACCTTCTTTAAGGCTTTTGCTTAGTTCTGCCATTTGCTTTCTTTGTTCTCCGCTTCTGTTGCTGCTTCCCATCTGATTTTCAGTCACACTCCTTACGCGTTTTCTCTCTCTCAGCTATCAGATTCTCCGTTTTATGTATCAAATTTGCAGGGATCACTAAATAATTACACAGAAAACAAATCAAGTTTTGGCTATCAGTGAGTTGAATCCAACGCTCTTTGTGAAAAAAGCCAAATGCACAGAAATATAGTTCAATATATTTAAGTTGACTAGGGCCTGATACATGACCCGTCTATCAGGAGTGTTATAGGCTTATAGCAGATACGCACAATAAATAAGTAGCAAAACATCCGTTTCAACAATTCAAAAATCCAACTTAAAAGCCTCAGAGTAACCAGCTGCTAATTATAAGATGAACGTTCTTCTCAGTACTCACACTTTAGAAATAAAACTTTTCTTATCGTCAAACCGCTGATCGGTAATTAGCGAGGACAAACACACATCACCCTCACTCCTTATGAAATATCAATCCATATCACACCTCACCCTCAAGCATAAGCAAGCACTTAAGATATTCAACAAAAATCGAACTTTCAAACACCGGAGTCTCACTAACCAGTGATTTACCACAACCACACAGTAACAACCAGTGAAACAATGCCTTGATATTCATGCAATCAAAAGTAATTTGAAAAAAAAATACTAATCAAGAGAGGTGGCAAATCACTCAGTTAAATAGCTCAACACTAACTCAGACCTCCTCTAAAGATTAAAAAGTAAAATGTCCCAAGCTTTAATCATCAAAGGACGTAACTTTGGGGACAGTATCTCATTGGCTGCTGTTACTAAGAACCACAAGCCAAATCTTCAATACAGATAATCAAACAATTACTTCTTCCGATCTAAAGTTTGACCACTCATAAAAGCTCAATTCAATTTCTGTAATTCGTCTACTCGCAGTTATCCAACAATAAAAATCAACCGAATTTAGCTAACCTATTTTCTGCGGCGGCCGACCAGAGAGAGAGAAGAAAGGACACTGACCTAACGAGATGCAGGTTTTCGCCGTCGTCGCCGGAAAGCCCAAATCCGGTTAAAAGCAAAGCGGTTATGAGAAGAAACAAAAAGTTACGACAGGGTTGGGTTATTATTATTAGTATTTGGACCGACCAAAGGGTTTAGTTTAGTTTAGTTTAGTTTAGTTTAGTTGTTGACATTATATTGTCTGTGTTGACAATGTCACACGTCGACTAAAAACCAAATTTAGCGTACTTCAACCTAAGCCCAACATACCTCTCATTATAGCTTTTGTGGGCCTCCTCTCTCTCTCTTCCCTTGTCGGCTTTAGGTTTCTTCTCCGGCAGGTCTTTTGGAACCCAATTAACTCCGGGAAGCATAACGGTGACCGACTTACTCATTCCCCTTGCTCCCTCCAAGTCCAACTCAATGAGAAAATGCTCCTTATTTTAAACGTGTTAAAGATCCCATACCCAACAAGCTAAGTTTCCTCCTTCTCTCGCATTGGTTTCTCACCCTCGCCGCCATGTCAAGGTTTGTTCCCTCAACCTTAGATTCTATTCTCATATACCCACCCACCAGTTTCGTATTTTTATTGTGGATTCTGATCGGACACTCATTTATGATTCCAAATGTAGTTTTTTTGGACTTGATCTATGTGTAAAGTTTCGAACTTTTACGAGTATACGTCTTAATATTAATCAGATCCTTCTTTACCTGATACCTGCTTGCTCTCTCTTTATTGTTTCCTTGCAGATTTTTTATCTTTAGAATAGTTGAAAAGCACAAGCAATCTCTTTTATCGAATCAGAAAGAGAGAGTGTCTCAATGGGGAAGCTATACTGTTTCTCTAAGATCGCCTCAGTTCAGATTTCACACTTCCTCCTCTAGGATTCCGAGTAAAGGAATAAGCTTTTTGAGTAATCACCTGTCCCGGCGGCGTTGTTGTTCTTCTAGTGTCTCTGCGAGAAATGTAGTTACACATCACGCTCAAGTCGCTTGGAACAGGCTTCACCGTAACTACTCTGTTGTCCGCCAATGGAACTTACCTCGCATCAACACCATCGCTCAAGCCTTCTGCTTGTCTCTCACCCGTTCACACCTCTTAATACCCGGCATCGTCGCCGTCACTTGTGGAAAGCTAGCGTGGGCGTCGCAGAGAGCTCCCTTAGATCCTTATCCTTCGCATAAATCTCTCTACACAAGGGCAAAGAACGGTCCTATCTTCCTGACTTCGCTGTTGTTTTCGGTTATAGAGGGTTTTGTTTTGATAGGGAGAGCTTTTTACATAGCTTGTCTGTTTACTCCTAGTGTCCTGATGGGACTGGTTGTTGAACTATGCGGGCCACGTTTTAGGAAACTATGGCTTGAGATGGTTCATCGAACTCTCGAACGAGCAGGTCCTGCTTTCATCAAATGGGGTCAATGGGCAGCTACTAGACCAGATCTCTTCCCTCAAGATCTCTGCTCACAGCTCTCTAAGCTTCACAGTGACGCTCCTCAGCATAGCTTTGCGTACACTAAGAAGACTATAGAGAAGGCGTTCGGACGCAAGCTCTCCGAGATATTCGAGGAGTTTGAAGAGGCGCCGCTGGCGTCAGGGAGCATTGCGCAGGTGCATAGAGCTTCCTTGAGGTTTCAGTATCCAGGGCAAAAGTCTAAGTCTTCCTTGGTTGCTGTTAAAGTCAGACATCCAGGCGTTGGCGAGTCTATAAGGAGAGACTTTGTGATCATCAATTTCGTGGCGAAGATATCTACTTTGATCCCGGCTTTGAAGTGGTTGAGACTGGACGAGAGCGTGCAGCAGTTCGGTGTCTTCATGCTGTCTCAAGTCGATCTCGCGAGGGAGGCTTCTCATTTGAGTAGGTTCATATACAACTTCAGGAGATGGAAAGATGTTTCGTTCCCTAAACCTGTGTATCCGCTTGTCCACCCTGCTGTTCTGGTGGAGACGTACGAGCACGGAGAGAGCGTGGCGCGTTATGTTGATGGCATGGATGGACACGAGTGGATCAAGACTAGGTTGGCTCATATCGGGACTCATGCTCTCTTGAAGATGCTCCTGGTAAGAGAGGCATCATCTTTGTAGTCTTTTTTATGATCTGATATTATGTCTCATTGATGGATGCTAAGTTGAATTGTGATTTTTTTTTTCAGGTTGATAACTTTATTCACGCTGACATGCATCCGGGGAATATTCTTGTCCGGAAAAAGGCATCTCGTGGAGGTCTTTTCAAGACAAAGAAGCCGCACATCGTTTTCCTTGACGTGGGGATGACTGCAGAGCTCTCAAAGAACGACAGAGAGAACTTACTTGATTTTTTCAAGGCGGTTGCGCTTAGGGATGGGAGGACTGCTGCTGAGCGAACTCTTAAGTTGTCAAGAAAGCAAAACTGTCCCAATCCAGAGGCTTTTATTGAGGTAATGACATTTATTTGATCGAAAGTTTCCTTATACCTTAGAAACAGATAAAAACATGCTGAGAAGTTTATGTTTTGACAGGAAGTAGAAGAAGCATTCAAGTTCTGGGGAACCGCTGAGGGAGACTTAGTACATCCAGCAGATTGCATGCACGAATTACTTGAGAAAGTAAGGCGCCATAGAGTTAACATTGACGGGAATGTGTGCACTGTGATGGTGACAACACTAGTTCTCGAGGTGAGCCAAATGTTTTTCCCTTTTCAAAATTTTAGTGTTGATGTTCAGATCATGGAACTTGGTATACACATAGGACCAAACCTAAGCTTATTATAGCAATTGAGCTTAAAGATGTTGCCTTACTATATAGCCTAGTTTGATGCAGTTACTCTTTATAACACATCTAAAAGGATTAAGTTTGCTTCGATCTATTGTAATGGATTTTGGTTATTATAGGGTTGGCAACGGAAACTTGATCCAGGATATGATGTGATGCACACACTGCAAACAATGGTGCTGAAAACCGACTGGGCTAAGTCTCTTTCTTACACGGTGGATGGTCTGATGGCGCCGTAGGAGAAGAAAAAGGTTTCAATCTTTTTCAAAATGTTGTTTTGTCAATCATAATAGGAGTTGACAGATTTTTTTCACATCTTAGCTGAGAGGAACATAGAAAGAAAGTAACATGTTCTTTGTTTATTTTTCATTCTTTTTATCTCCTTTTTTTTGCCTTATCTGTTAGTATGGATTTTGGTTCATTTTAACTCCCTCATAGATTGTACTTACGCGGTTGGTGTCCTGTATTAACCCCGCTTGTTTGTTCTCTGAACCGAAGAACAGTGTGAACACAAAACAATGATAAGGACTGCCTGAGAATGATCCAGAGAATTTGAATAAAATGTTCACGTTCATGTATGTCTCTGTTCCCCATTTGGCCTTTCTGATTTCATTTTGACAACCGTTTAACAGAACCGAAACAGAACAAAAGGCCAAACAACGCATTGTTTCTGTTTCAGAAACCCCCAAACGAATCCAATATTTTGATTGAAAGTACTTCATAATCTCAGTCTAATCAGCAACGTTTATTCACCTAAGAAACTGAATTGACCTTACATCTTGTCTGTAAACTACAACGGTTGTATGTGACCATCATCATCATCAAATATATTATCATACAAATAGGTGGGGCTATATACAGATAACTGGCACTGGTAATAGCATACAAATGGCTTCTCAACGTTTCTCCTTTGAAGTCAGAACTTTCATGTTTGCTATATATATCACAGTTTCGAAAAACAAACGTGAAAGTTTTCTTCTCACATGATTATGATACCAATGCCTATGGGTACGGAGGCGCAGAGCTTGGTGTCATTTTACATGCGACTCTCTCTGCTGTGCTGTCTTAGGGTTCAGATGACATTGTTGATACAATAACTGGAGGAGAGTGAAGCTGAAGCAAAGATTTTCCTTCAGGATAGCCGCCTATGCATAGCGTGTCTCCTCGACCATGCCAGATACCATCATGGACGTTGTTTATCTCCAGTGTTTTCGATTCCTGCATCGACATCACAAGCAAGTTGAATCAAAACGGTATAAATGGATACAGCTTCTTATGATCTGTGTATGAACAAATACACACCTGAGTTAATGTACAGAAGGGACACATGAGGTGGTGGATGCAATCGTCAAAGAAACTATCATCCCCCTAATAAAGAAGAAGGAGAATCAACATGTCATGATGCAGGACAGAAGACAAAATAATTTCTCTTAACAGACTCACAGAGAAGAAAAAAAAAAACTGAGGCTTACTCTAATGTTAAACTTCCTTCTTATCTGCATACGGAAGAAACCTAGGTAGGATGCAATCAAAAGGAGGAAAGCAACAGCCAGATAGAGAAAGCAATGCCTCTTGGTTACAGCAAAAGCTGCAACGTTGAATAGGAGACCAATGATAAGAATCATATGAACAGCACCCTGACACACAACACAACACACAAAAACTTGACAAGTCAGATACATAGAAAAAAACATCTTTTTCAATGATTGCAACTCAAAAAGGACTAAAAGGGTTACCTGAAGAAAGCAAGAACCAAAACCGGTCCTCGTCATGTTCTTCCCAAATCTGTAACACGGACAGCTAAAAGACAAAGAAAGAATAAACTATTATTACAAAAGTCTCATACTTCATTATCATTACAATGTCTGGAGAAATAAAATTCGATGTCTTTTCCAACGAAAGATAATTTTTTTATAAAAAAAAGAGAGAATATAAACTCACCAAGCGGATTCTATGCAGAGATGACGGTCCTCGAGGCAATCCATAACATCCCCTTCCCAAAGGCGTAAAACGCCGCCGCCGTATTCATCATCCGCCGCATCTTCTTCATCCGAGCTTTCTAGTTTCCTCCATTTCCCCTGAGTCTGAAGCGCCACCGTCGAGCAGAGCAGATCGAAGTCCAACACAGATATTCCTTCCAACTCCGCTAGCATCTCCCTCTCTTCCACCGCTGCGCCGCCGCCGCCGCCGGCTTCGACTCCAATGTCGCCTGTTACGGCGGCTCCCCCGCTCTCTAGTTTATTCAAATCCGCCATTGATAATAAAGAAAGGAGAAAACTTTAGGGTTTTTTTAGTCTCTGTTCTTCGATTCGATATCTTGTTGTCTGCAAAGAGGATCTTCTTCCTTTTAATGGGCGAAACGCCTTTTGGATACTTTTATGGCGGGTGTTTAATTATTCATAAACCTACTTAAAAAGCTGTCATTACTAACGGTACAGCTGTTTGCCACGTGGATATTCCGATAGTGGGGAGTGATTGATGTCTCTTTTATTCTTATCCTATCTTCTCCATTATGCGATTCCTTTTGTTTGGATTTTTATAATTGTCCAAAAAAGCTAACGGAAAACAAATACTAATAAACAAATTGTGTGTGTTTAACATCAAATGTAACGCTAAGATTTGTTAATCGAACACCCAATTGATAAGGTTTCTATAGAAATAGGACTTTGGCTAATTTTGGGCTGCTGAATGTAAATACTGTTTAATTCGCTTAAATACTTAATTACGGGTATGTTGTTTGCTATTAATGTAGCATGTGTCATACCTCCTAAGTTGAGATTCGATTCTATCTTCCAGGCCTGGCCCAAAGTTATTTCTTGCTTAAACCAATGACATTTGGGCCCATTTCTAACAGTTTCGCTTTTGGATTATCAGGTGTTTCCGTTACTACTTAGCTAAGATTTACATCCGTTAGATCTTAAGCTCATCAATCTAACGGCTCTAAACAAACTCAAAATCTTACAACACAACAAGTACAAGACCAAAGTTTTGTTCTCTTTCTCTCACCTTGTCCGTATCTCCACCGTCAAACCCAAAGACTCATTCCTTTTACCCAAAGAAAACACTCTTTTCATCGCCGACAAAAAAAACATGGCCTCACCGGGAAAGTCACCGAGGAAATCCCCCACCGTCGTCACCGTGCAGCCGTCTTCTCCCAGGTTCCCGATCACCACCACACCGACGGCCGGAGCTCAACGCAAGATCGGGATCGCCGTCGATCTAAGCGACGAGAGCGCCCACGCGGTCCAATGGGCCGTTCAGAACTACCTCCGATCAGGAGACGCCGTCGTCCTCCTCCACGTCCAGCCGACGAGCGTCCTCTACGGCGCCGACTGGGGCGCCATTGACCTGTCTCCGCAGTGGGACCCGGAGAACGAGGAGTCTCAGAAGAAGCTGGAGGACGATTTCGACGTCTTCACCAACAAGAAGGCGGGCGACGTCGCTCAGCCTCTTGTCGAGGCGGAGATACCGTTTAAGATCCATATCGTGAAGGATCACGATATGAAGGAGAGGCTGTGTCTGGAGGTTGAGAGGTTAGGGCTCAGCACTTTGATCATGGGTAGCAGAGGCTTCGGCGCGAAGAAGCGGAGCAGCAAAGGGAGGTTGGGGAGTGTGAGTGATTACTCTGTTCATCACTGTGCTTGTCCCGTGGTGGTCGTTAGGTTTCCGGATGATAAGGACGGAGAGGATGAGACATCCGGCGAGAATGGGGCTGAGAATCTGGTGGAAAGCGATAAGCTTCATACGGTTCCTGAGGTTGCTGAGGAGGAGGGAGACAAGGATGAGTACCATGATGCTTCGGATAAGCACCAAGCAGGTCAGTTTTAATTTGATTAGGAAAATATTTATCTTGAATTTAAAAAAAAATGTGTGTGTATGCTTACCTCTTTGAGAATCACTGTTTTGTTTTCTATGTTGCAGGAGGAGACCTCCCTAAGGAGACATAGAAGAAGAAAAAAAAAAAGCGTTTATGTGCCTTTTGGTTTGTGTTTCTTGATCGGTCGCTTGTGTTTGGGGTTTTCTAGATCTTTGAGTTGTAAGTATTGTCATGTGAGTTTTTTGTTTTGAACTGTGTGGGAAGTTCAGAGATGAATGGATTCAGTGTCTTGTGTGTTTGTGTCTTTTGAAAAAGAAAAAAAAAACAATTGAAAAAGATTTAAAAATGTTTCAACCAACGAACGTCTTTGACGGTTCGAAAATAATATTCACATCCGTCTGTTTCACTCCGGTAGTGTTCGTACCTAGGAAAATCAACTTTGGCACAGGTAGCCGACTGGTTAAATTAAGTCGGTGCTAATGGTTTAAAGAAGATTCAAACTAAACGAACGTCAACTCTTTTGGATACATATAAATACAACAATAAACGAAGCTCAATGTTCTCTCAACAACCTGAGAACACATCATGGGTCGTTGTTCTCTTCTTTTTCTTCTTTTTACATTGTCTTTTGTCTCTTTGAGGTTTTGTTTGTGTGTGGATGTACTTTCATTCTCTACGGAGCTCAAAGACTCGGAGACGACGCTCGGGTCAAACCCCGACGGTTTCAGGTTTGGTTTCTTCAGTCCGGTTGACTCCACGGCTCGCTACGCTGGTGTTTGGTTCAACAACATTCCTGTGCAGAAGCAGGCCGTGGTTTGGGTAGCAAACAAAGACAGCCCGATCAACGACTCTTCCGGAGTGATTCGTATATCCAAAGACGGGAATCTCGTGGTCGCGGATGGTCGTGGACAGGTTCACTGGTCCACGAACCTCTCGCGACCAGCAGGAGCTGCGAACACCACTTACGCAAGGCTTCTGAGCACAGGGAACCTCGTACTTCAAGACAGTGAGGATAAGAAACTATGGGAGAGTTTCGAGCATCCTCAGAACGCATTCTTGCCGACGATGACCATCTCTACCGACGCAAGAACAGGGAAGAGACTCATGCTTAGATCGTGGAAAAGCCTACTCAGCCGGTATGATTCCCTTACCGTTTCCAGAGCTCGCCTTATGGAAAGACGGTCGTATGTTATGGCGTAGCGGCCCGTGGAACGGTCAAAACTTCCTCGGATTACCGGAGAGGGAATCACGCGTCGATCTCTACGGGTTCAAACTCGCTAACGACAACAGAGGATCCGTCTCCATGTCGTTTGGTTACAACCAGTCCATGTATCATTTTCTCTTGGACTCCGAGGGGCACGCCATGGAGAAGTACTGGAGCGAGGCTAACCAAGAATGGAGCATGGGGTTGATGTTTCCGACAAACTGCGATATATACGCCAAGTGCGGCCAGTTCACTAGTTGCCAATCCCGTTTAGATCCGCCTTGCAAGTGTTTTAAAGGGTTTGAGCCACGAAGCTACGAGGAGTGGAACAGAGGGAACTGGACTCAGGGATGCGTGAGAAAGACGCTACTGCAGTGCCAGAGAGGCCACAACAATGGGAGTAGTGAGGGTGATGGTTTTCTGAGGTTGAAGAAGATGAAAGTTCCAAACAATCCACAGCGGTCTGAAGTCAACGAGCAAGACTGTCCTGGAAGCTGTCTGAGAAACTGTTCTTGTACTGCTTACTTTTACGACACAGGGCTAGGATGTCTTCTTTGGACCGAAAACTTGATCGACATGCAGGAGTTTTCGGTCTCTGGCGTTACACTCCACGTCCGTCTCGCTGGTTCTGAGCTCAGTAAGTAACATTCGGACATAAGTTTCCTCATTATACTAAAACTACAGTGTATCAACTCAGATATGTTCCTCAAACAGAAACCTCGAGCAATAGATCACTAGTGATCGTAATCACGACGGTAGGATGCGCGTTTCTTGTCGCGGTGATTGTTCTTTTAGCATTAAGGAAGGTAGCAAAACGTAGAGGTCAGTCAGAGTTAATCATGTCTCTAATAGATATTTGTATTATTGAACAAAACTTTTTTTTTTGCAATTGCTTTTTTAACAGAAAAGAATAGAAACGCGAGGTTACTGTTTGAGAGGATGGAAGCTTTAAATAGCAACGAGTCTGGAGCCATCGCTGTGAATCAAAACAAGCTTAAAGATCTACCATTGTTCGAGTATCAAGTTTTAGCTGCAGCTACTGAAAACTTCGCTGTCACAAACAAGCTAGGAGAAGGAGGCTTTGGTTCCGTTTATAAGGTTAGCTTCATTGGTTACAAAAGCTGATCCTTGGGAGTGTTATTGACTGGTTCTACTTTTTACGCGTGCAGGGGAAGTTACGAGAAGGGCAAGAGATCGCTGTGAAGAGGCTCTCACAAAATTCTGGACAAGGACTCGAAGAGTTTGTAAACGAGGTGGTTGTGATCTCTAAGTTGCAGCACAGGAACCTCGTGAGATTGCTTGGTTTCTGCATTGAAGGAGAAGAAAGGATGCTTGTCTATGAGTTCATGCCAGGGAATTCTTTGGATGCATGCTTATCTGGTAATCACTTTTACCATATGGTTTATATTATGTTCTGTAGTAATTTGATTTGTTGGCTAATGCTCTCTTTTCAGACCCGGCAAAGCAAAGAGTTCTTGACTGGAAGACACGGTTCAACATAATAGATGGGATTTGCAGAGGTCTCATGTACCTTCACAGAGATTCAAGGCTGAGGATCATACACAGAGATCTCAAAGGCAGCAATATCTTGTTAGATGAGAATCTAAACCCGAAGATATCCGATTTTGGGCTGGCAAGGATCTTCCGGGGGAATGAGGACGAAGCTAGCACCCTAAGAGTTGTTGGAACATAGTGAGTTAACTAACAAGTACACATTGAACTTGTACATGTTGATAATATAGCTGACAAAAGCATAACCTCACAGTGGTTGTATGGCACCTGAGTACGCATTGGGAGGGCTATTCTCGGAGAAGTCAGATGTTTTCAGCTTAGGAGTCATACTCCTGGAGATTGTGAGTGGAAGAAGAAACTCAAGCTTTAACAATGATGAGCAGAATCTGAATCTTTCAGCTTATGTAAGACTACTTAATGAGCTTCCTTCTACAAAAGCTTGTACAAAATTCTTGAACCTTTCTTTTTTTTTTTCTTATCCTAGGCATGGAAACTATGGAATGATGGAGAAACCACCACTCTTGTAGATCCTGTCATTCTAGACGAGTGTTTTGAAAACGAAATACAAAGATGTGTGCACATAGGACTACTGTGTGTACAAGATCACGCTAATGATAGACCGAGCGTTTCAGCGGTGGTTTGGATGCTAAGTACAGAGAACTCAAACCTTCCGGAGCCAAAGCAGCCAGCGTTTATAGCTAGAAGGGTCTCACCAGACGTTGAATCACCTTGGCAAAGTGACCAAAGAGCATCTATCAACAATGTGAGCATCACAGAAATCACAGGACGTTAGCTCTGGTAAGTTGCAAAGAAACCTAATATTAAAAGAAAATATTAACAAATCCAAATTAAGATGTATGTGTTGTATGTAAGAGTAATCTATAGGATTAAAGCTTCAAAGATTCGGAATGTATGAGGTCACATAAATATAGAACATGAGTCCTTTTTGTTCCTCTCCTTAAGCTTGATATAAATGTAATATTGTATACATCTTGAAAAAAATATGTTATGTTAATGAGAGCTATTGTATTATAAGACTAATCTAAGAATAGAGCTTCAATAAATGATTGACATCTTGTGATGAATTCTGAGATGGATGGCTTTTTTTCTACTTGCTGTGTTTTGGCTAGTCAAGTTTATTGTTGTGTATTTAATGAATCCATCAAAAGTCAAAAACTGATCTTATCAACAATTCAGTTTTATTTCCGTATATACTCAACAACAAAATGAGTATACCTTAGTGTTTTAATTCTTTCTCTGAGATTTGAAACCTCGTTTATTTACCGCTTAAAATCCATAATGTGCTTTAAGTGTTATCCATATTAATGTCAAAGCCATAATGAAAACTATTGGTGTTCTTTAAGTTCTGTGTCATGTTCAAAGTCACATGAATCAGTTCTTAAGTTGCATCCCTTTGAGTAATTATCGGAACTTTACAGCTAATGTTGTTAGTTTAAATGGTGTTCAAGTTGGCTTTTAATACTACACAACATTTATACGTTTCATCACATCAAACCAGAAACAAACACAGAAATGAAGATTGTCTTTGTCATCTTCTTTTGCTCCCTGCTCCAATCATGTATCTCCACTGATACCATCACGAGAAGACAGTCACTGAGAGATGGTGAAGTCTTACTCTCTCAAGGGGAGAGATTCGCCTTTGGATTCTTCAGCCTTGGAGTTTCAAAGCTCCGATATGTTGGGATTTGGTACGCTCAAATCTCTGAGCAGACTGTTGTATGGGTTGCAAACAGAGACCGTCCCGTTAACGGTACATCTGGCCTGATAAAGTTCAGCAGCAGAGGGAATCTCTGCGTCTATGCATCAGCCAACAGGACAGAGCCTCTCTGGTCGACTAATGTTCCCGACAGTATAATGGAACCAACTTTAGCTGCGAGACTCTCTAAAACAGGGAACCTTGTTCTCCTTGATTCAGTCACAGGGAGAGGTTATTGGGAGAGCTTTGACCATCCTACAGACACTTTCCTACCCTTTATGAGGTTAGGTTTCACACGAAAAGACGGTTTGGATCGGTTTCTGACATCATGGAGATCACCTAACGACCCTGGCTCCGGAAACGGTACGTTCCGGATGGACCGTAGAGGGTTTCCGGAGCTTATTCTACACAAAGGTACGTCGCATTGGTGGCGTACCGGGCCGTGGACCGGGCTGAGATGGAGCGGCGTGCCCGAAATGAACAGAGGATACATCTTCAACAACTCTTTTGTGAATAATCAGGACGAGGTATCGTTCACTTACGGTGTGACGGATGCTTCGGTGATAACGAGGTTGAAAGTGAACGAGAGAGGAACCATACAACGGTTCACGTGGATAGCCAAGGACAAGAGATGGAACGAGTTCTGGTCGGTTCCTAAAGAGGAATGCGACTACTACGCACACTGCGGCGTCAACGGATTCTGCGATCCCACTAGCTCAGAGACGTTCGAGTGCACGTGCTTACCTGGCTTTGAGCCCAATATTAGTCGTCACTGGTTCTTGAGGGACTACACGGGCGGGTGTTCGAGGAAGAACGAAACTTCTCTGTGCCTTGAGGAAGACGGGTTTGTGAAGCTAACGCACGCGAAGATTCCCGACACAGAAAATGCAAGTGTTGTTGATATGAACATAACGTTGAAAGAGTGCAAACAGAGGTGCTTGATGAACTGCTCTTGCGTCGCTTACGCAAGCGCTTACCACGACGGTGAGGGAGGAGAGACAGGGTGCTTGACGTGGCACGGTGATATGTTGGATACGAGGACTTACTTGAACTCTGGACAAGATTTCTACATACGTGCTAACAAGGAAGAGTTAGGTACTTAAAATCAAAACCGCTCTGTTTTCTCAAGTACTTTGTGTATTGATTTTCATCGCTTGTTTCAGCGCGGTGGGACACAACAAGTGGCTCATCAAGGAAGACAAGAGTTGTTCTGGTTCTCATCAGTTTATCTGCAGCCGTAATGCTACTAATGGTCATTGTGTTCTGTTTTGTAAGGAAGCGGCGAAGTAAGTAATGTTTATCTTTTAGGTTTTATAGCTTTCTTGCGTAGCACGCAGATAACTATTTAAAACATGCTCACACTGCAGAGTCGAGCATGCTTAGAAGATCTTCAACAACCTTCTCAATGGTTCCTTTTGATTTTGAAAACTCACTCAAATTTGAAGATGACAGGGAGTTGCCTCTCTTTGATCTTAACACGATCGCTGCAGCCACCGATAACTTTTCTTCCCATAACAAGCTTGGTGCAGGTGGTTTCGGACCCGTTTATAAGGTAGATGGTAATCCATATTTACTTATACTAAGAATATATTATATGAAAAAAAAATCTTCATCAATAAGTGGTAAGGAATGGTTCCTTCCTTTCTATTTCAGGGCGTGTTACAAAACGGTATGGAGATAGCGGTAAAGAGGTTGTCTAAGAACTCAGGACAAGGGATGGAAGAGTTCAAGAACGAGGTCAAGTTGATATCGAAGCTGCAGCATCGAAACCTCGTGAGGATCTTAGGGTGTTGCGTTGAATCAGAAGAGAAGATGTTGGTATATGAGTACTTACCAAACAAGAGCCTAGACTGTTTTATATTCGGTAAGTTCAAGATTTATAAACACTTCCCTCTTCAAGAAAATCAATGACTTGAGAGGTTTGCTATTCTCCTCTTAGATGAAGAGCAGAGAGCGGGGTTGGATTGGCCAATACGGATGAAGATAATCCGAGGGATTGCTCGTGGAACCATGTATCTACATCAAGATTCAAGACTGAGGATCATCCACAGAGACCTCAAGGCGAGCAATATACTTCTTGACAACGAAATGGTCCCCAAGATATCGGACTTCGGCATGGCTAGAATCTTTGGAGGCAACCAAATCGAAGGATGCACAAACCGGGTCGTTGGAACAATGTGGGTTTAACTCTTTACTAATACTTAATTACTAATACAACTGCTCAAAAACTTTCAACCTTTTAAGTTGTTTCAATCTCATTTTCACAG
The DNA here is from genome assembly GCF_000801105.2 of Raphanus sativus. Lineage (NCBI taxonomy): Eukaryota > Viridiplantae > Streptophyta > Magnoliopsida > Brassicales > Brassicaceae > Raphanus > Raphanus sativus. The sequence continues at coordinate 4,803,973 of NC_079511.1, read as the reverse complement.
TGGATATATGTCACCTGAGTATGCAATGGAGGGTCATTTCTCAGTTAAATCCGACGTCTATAGCTTTGGAGTATTGATGTTAGAGATCATAACCGGAAAGAAAAACAGTTCTTTCCGCAAGGAATCATCGAACCTTGTCGGACACGTAAGTACTAAACTTCATTATTTTTCAAATTAAAACAGAGGAATAAAACAGAACATAAGCAAATGCTTGTTCTTTTTTCATCTTTGTAGATTTGGGATCTATGGGAAAAAGGTGAAGCAAAATACGTCATAGATAACTTGATGGATCGAGAGACTTATAAAGAAAGCGAAGTGGTGAAGTGCATACACATTGGGTTGCTTTGCGTGCAAGAAAACGCTTCGGACAGACCAGACATGTCTTCTGTTCTCCTCATGTTGGGTCAAAACGCTATTGATCTTCCAAATCCGAAGCTTCCTGCGTTTACTTCCGTGAGAAGGAGAGGCGGCGAAAATGTTGCTTTGCTCATTGCAGAACCTGCTAGTTCTGTTAATGACGTTACCTTCACCGATATTCAAGGTCGTTAGATTTCTTACAAAAAGAGGAAGTTTCTTGGTTTCGCTAGAGTAAATTTCTGCAGAAGAGTCAAACGATGTTGTTATGTATTTAATGAAACCATGAAAAGTCAAAACTGATCTTATCCACAATTCCAAACTATCCAGGTTCGTTCATTTCAATATATATATAAACATAGCAAAGCAACCCAAAACACAAAACCATAATAGTGTTCTCTCTATCTCTCAAGACAAAACCTACTGTGGCTTCTCAAGAACATGTGTGGTTTTTGGCTATCTCCTTTTCCTTCAGGTTCAGCTTCTTCATCCAGGTTAGTTAAGTTCCAGTACTAGAAACTATTGAAGTTATCAATCAAGGTGATTTTAACTGAGGTAAATAAGACCAGATCTGAACATAACTTATCTGATATACATCTCTTGTTCTTTAACCTAACCATTAAGAATCCGTAGAATAATAAAATTTGCAAACACAGGAGTTTCTCAAACCTTATATTAGTACATAGTTTTGAAATTTTTACAACGTATTCAACACACATCATAATAATGTCTTTTACTGAATTATAACACTCCATACATTTTATTCAACACACATCATAATGTCTACATTGACTTATAAGTTATAACACTCCACACATTTTAATCAACACACTTTAATATTTGCCAAACTTGTTCAAACCTTTTTAATTAATACATATTCGGTTTGGGTTTGTGAGCTTAACGCCCTCTAACAGATGTGAGGCTCACATCATTTATAGAGACCTTTTGACTACTCTGGTCAGAAGATTCAGCCTCAGACTTTTCTCTTCCTGTTATAAACGCAGGCTACTTCGGCTCAGGGAGGTTCATGTTCTCGGTTGTTAGCATCCAAATCACGGTTGAAACATTAGGTCTATCGATTGCAACTTCTTGCACACACAACAAACCAATCTGAACACAATTTGTTATCTCTTTCACGAAAGACTCATCAAAGACGTTTGGATCTGCTAGAGAAGCAGCTTCACCCTCATTCCACAGCGTCCACACCTGTAAACATACCAAAATTACAGGTAAAAATTTTAAAAGCTAGAAACGGTAGTAAACATTGTTTGTTAGTGCACACTTACATAAGCTAAAAGGTTTGGATAATTCTCTTCCTTGTGAGAGTTTCTTCTCCCACTTATGATCTCTAAAAGTATAACACCCAAACTGAAAACGTCTGATTTTTCAGAAAATAAACCTTCCATTGCATATTCAGGCGACATGTAGCCGCTGCAATAAAATTTTAAAAAATCATTCACATAGGTTATGAGAAAACTGGTTTCAAAATATTTGTGTTACTATTTTTTTGGGAATGGATACTTACTATGTTCCTACAACCCTTCTTGTGTTAGCTTCATCTTCATTCCCTCGGAAAACTCTTGCAAGCCCGAAATCAGATATTTTGGGATTAAGATTGTCATCTAGCAAAATGTTGCTAGCTTTTAGATCTCTGTGTATGATCCTTAGTCTTGAATCTCTGTGAAGATACAGAAGACCTCTGCATATTCCTTCCATTATGTTCAACCGAGTCTTCCAATCAAGGATCTTTTGCTTCAAAGGGTCTGAAGAAAGAGCTAACAAATCATTAGCTTTCTGTTCGATCATCCCATGTAAAAACAGAGTTAAAACAGAGTAAAAACAGAGTTATGAAACAGAGGAGATAAAGTTTACCAAATAGATAGGCATCCAAGCTTTTGTTTGGCATATACTCGTACACTAGCAACCTTTCTTCACCTTCAATGCAACAGCCAAGTAACTTCACCAGATTCCTATGTTGCAACTTCGAAATCACAACCACTTCATTCATAAGCTCCTCAAGTCCTTGTCCTGATGCCCTTGAGAGCCTCTTCACTGCAATTTCTTGCCCTGCAGGTAACTTCCCCTGAAGAAAAAAAATATTAATATGAGATTGTATACAAATATCTTTTCAGGAAGTCTTTTGTTTAGTATCGTTACCTTGTAAACAGGACCAAATCCGCCTTGTCCGAGCTTGCTTCTGAGAGAGAAGTCATCAGTTGCTGTAGCTAACACTTGGAACTCAAAGAGAGGAAGCTCCTCTAGCTTAACTTGGTTAGAAGCAGGCTCATCACCACTGTTAAGCTCTTCCATTCTCTTTAACAATTGCTCTACGCTTCTATCTTTCTTTGGTTCTGCTAAGGTAATGATAAAGAAGCAAACAAATAATGGTAAAAATAACAATCTGAAGCAAGCAGCCTTCAACTAGTAAAGAAAACTCTAACCTGGACGCTTTTTGAGTTTCCGGCATGCTAACAAAACGCAGACCGCAGCAATAAACACAACGCCTAGCACAGGTGCTGTTATCATTATTGCTCGCTTGCTATGTGCTTCTACAAGATTTGGTGAGATATTATAAATCAATGAAGAAAAAGCCGAGACTATTCGAGTTGCTTTTACTCACTGAGTTCAGAATGCGAGAGTCGAATATAAAGATCAATGCCACTTCCCAAGAAAGATTGCATATCAACCAAGGTACCGCTCCAAAGCATGCATCCAGTGCCTTGATCATATGCATAAGCTGTGCAAGAACAGTTATCCAAACATACCTTAGGGCAAGCTTGCGCATTAGCTAAAGACGGTTGCACATTCACTGGTACTTTCATCTTCTGCACTTTCAAGAACCAATCTTCTTTTCCTCCACTACTTCCATTCTTGAGTCTTTCGCACCGCAATGGAGCTCTTCTCACACATCCACCAATCCAGTTTCCTACACTCCACTCTGTGTTATTCCTCGGCACAAAACCTTTTATGCATTTACATTGTGGATCTTCCCGGTAATTGCAGCTCCCATATGGACCACATCTATTGTATTCATCACAATCTGTAGATGGGAACCTAACACCGACTCTCCAATCATTCATAGAAGTACTCCAATCTCTCTGGTATATAGCTCCATTAGGATCCAAGTTGAAGTGATACATGAAAGAGTCATTAGCATAGCTCAGTGAAACCGTTCCTTTGTTATCATTGTTGAGGTTAAACCCATCAATGTTCAGAAGAGAATCCATATCAGGTAAACCGATGAAAACTTGACCGTTCCAGGGACCGCTACGCCACCGTGTTGTAGCATTGTTCTTCAAGATTAGAAGCTCGGGAAACGGGAAAGCGACGAGAGTAACTGTATAGTTCCCTGTCGAAGGATCTGTTTTGCTTCTCCAAGAAGTAAGACCGATGTTTTCTCCGGTCTTACTGTTGATCAAGAGACTCATTCTTGGCAACACAGAGCTGTAGGGGTGCTTGAAACTCTCCCATATAATCTCACCGTTGTTTCTGCTGTCTTGTAGCCTAAGATTCCCATTTTCCATTAGCTGACCCAAGTAGCATTTGGAGCTACAGCTACTGGTACTGTGACGTTCGTTGACCATATAAGGCGGTTTCTACCAGCCCTAACCACGAGATTTCCATCGTCAGAGATGGAAACAACACCGGAAGTGTCGTTGATGGGAGTGTCTCTATTGGCGACCCAAACCACAGTTTGAACTGGAATTTTGTCATACCAAATCCCAACATAACGTAACCTAGCAGTGGAGTTTACAGGAGTGAAGAAGCCAAATCTGAAAATACCTTTTTTGCAGAGAAGTGTCTTTGACTCTGAGTCTTTGATTTGAGTGGAGAAAGTGATTCTGTCTTCGCCGAAACATAGCCTCAGAGAGAAGCAAGAGAATGCTGCTAGCAGAATAAGGACAAAACAAGGACGTGAGTTCAGTAGAACCACCATAACTACTAAGTGAAATAGAAGGGTTCAAGTTTTGGTTCTCTTTGGAAAATTTATTGTATGAGAAGTAAGTTAATAACTTAATATAGTACTTCTTAAGTCTTCTTACAGAGACAAAAGACCATTGACTTCACCATAGTAAAGTCTAGCTATTTTGTCGGTTATTGAGTGGTGAAATGTCATAAGTCACCATCGCTCTCAACTTGATGTTCTTTGTTTATGCAAAAGTATTCTAGTGATAACTATGTTTAAGAAACTTGGTTTAGTTTTTCCACATAAAGTTAAAATGTTAAACTATTTCAAGTTGCAATGGCTACATACTAACTGTAGTATTCCCCCAGGTTCATGTCTCAACAGGGATATAAAAAAACTCTAATGAAGACAACAACGATCTGATAAGAGAGAAGATAGACAATGATCTAAAGATCAGACTCTTTGATCAGGCAACTACATCCGGGTTTTTTCAGACAACTATTTTTTGCTATAAGTATGCAATCATCAGTGGTACACAGAACCATGAATGTGCCTTGAAAGACTAGCACTAAGATTACATAGACCAATGACTCTGAAGCATGCATCATTATAGGAGCTTTCCACACAGTTAACAATAAAAAAAATAGAAAAGGAAAAAGAAGAAGAGAAAAAGCAAGATAAGGAGAATCATTTCATTTGAAAACCTATTGTGGCTTCTCAAGAGTCAATAACATGTTTCACATTCAGTTTCTTTATCCAAGTTAGTTAATTCATCTAAGAGTAGGTCAAGTTTCAGTACTAGAATCTATTGTAACTATCAACACAGCTCAGTTTCACATAGGTGTTTTTAACTGAGGAAATAATACCAAGTCTGTACTTAGATGAATCTGAACATAACTTCCTTGAGATTCATTTTTTATTATCTAACTCAAACCATTAAACATGCACAGAATAACACAACTTGCAATCATATGAGATTTTCAAAACTCATTATATAAACAGTAATATATTGGCTTTGTGAGCTTAGCGACCTGTTACAGCCGTGAGGCTCACATCATTGATAGAGACCTTTTGACTACTCTGATCAGAAGATTCAGCCTCAGAAGTTCCTCTTCTTGCTATTATGGCAGGCTGCTTCGGCTCTTTGAGGTTTGTGTTTTCGGTGGTTAGCATCCAAATCACGGTTGAAACATTAGGTCTATCGTTTGCAACTTCTTGCACACACAACAAACCAATCTGAACACATTTTGTTATCTCTTTCTCGAAAGACTCATCGAAGACGTTTGGATCTGCTAAAGAAGCAGCCTCACCTTCATTCCACAGCTTCCACGCCTGTAAAAGTAGCATGTAAGTTTCGAAGCTAGTAAAGTTACTAAACACTGATTATTAGTGCACACTTACATAAGCTAAAAGGTTTAGATTATTCTCTTCCTTGTGAGAGTTTCTTCTCCCACTTATGATCTCTAAAAGTATAACCCCCAAGCTGAAAACGTCTGATTTTTCAGAAAATAAACCTTCCATTGCATACTCCGGTGACATATAGCCGCTGCAATAATCAATGGTTATTGATAAAACTGATTTATCAAAATATTTGTTTTTGTATAATGGGAAGGGATACTTACTATGTTCCTACAACCCTTCTTGTGTTAGCTTCATCTTCATTAGCTCGAAAAACTCTTGCAAGGCCAAAATCAGATATTTTGGGATTAAGATTGTCATCTAGCAAAATGTTGCTGGCTTTTAGATCTCTGTGTATGATCTTTAGTCTTGAATCTCTGTGAAGATACAGAAGACCTCTGCATATTCCTTCCATTATGTTCATCCGTGTCTTCCAGTCAAGAATCTTTTGCTTCAATGGGTCTGAAAAAAAGCTAACAGAATCCTTACCTTTCTATTCAATCAACCCAAGTAAAAGTAAAAACAGAGTTTAAAAACAGAGGAGGTCATTTTACCAAATAGATAGGCATCCAAGCTTTTCTTTGACATATATTCGTATACTAATAGTCTTTCTTCACCTTCAATGCAACAACCAAGTAACTTCACCAGATTCCTATGTTGCAACTTCGATATCACAACCACTTCGTTCATAAGCTCCTCAAGTCCTTGTCCCGATGCCCTTGAGAGCCTCTTCACCGCAATTTCTTGCCCTTCAGGTAATTTTCCCTGAAGAAAAAAAACATTACCAATCAGTTAATCTGAGATTATATACATATCTCTTTTCAAAACATATTCTTGTTTGATGCCTTCACCTTGTAAACAGGACCAAACCCGCCTTGCCCGAGCTTGTTTCTGAGAGAAAAGCTATCAGTTGCTGTGGCTAACACTTGAAACTCAAAGAGTGGAAGCTCCTTGAGCTTCACTTGGTTAGAAGCAGACTCATTACCACTTGTAAGTTCTTCCATTCTCTTGAACATTATCTCTGCACTTCTATCTTTCTTTGGTTCTGCTAAGGCAATATAGCAAACAAAGCTATGGTAAAAGGAACATCATTATGAAGATTTTACCATTATCAATGAGCTAAGCTACAGAAACCTCTAACCTGGACGTTTTCTGAATCTCCGGCATGCTAAAAGAATGCAGATGGCAGCAACCAACGCAACACCTAGAACAGGTGCAGTGATCATAATGGCTCGATGGCTATGTGTTTCTACAAAGATTTGGTGAGCAACCATAAGTCAATTAAGCTAAACACAAGTGACACTAGTAGAGGTTATTTACTCACTGAGTTCAGAATGAGCAAGTCGAATATTAAGCTCAATGCCATTTCCCATGAACGATTGCATATCAACTAAGCTACCACTCCAAAGCATGCACCCTATCCCTCGATCATAAGCATAAGCCGTGCAAGAACAGTTATCAGTACATTGCTGTGGACAAGCCTGCTCATTAGCTAGAGACTGTATCGCATTGATCGGCACTTTCATCTTCTGCAGTTTCAAAAACCCATCTCCTTTCCCTCCACCACCACCATTACTTACATTGCTCTGCCTCTCGCACTTCAACAGAGCTCTCCTCACACATCCTTTGCTCCAGTTCCCTGCATTCCACTCTGTGTCGTTCTTCGGCACAAACCCTTTAACGCATTTACATTTTGGATCTTCCCTTGAATTACAGCTCCCATACGGACCGCATACACCGTATGTATCACAATACGTAGATGGAAACCTAACACCGATCCTCCAATCTCTCATAGGAGCACTCCAATCTCTCTGATAGATAGCTCCATCAGGGTCCAAGTTAAAGTGATACATGAAAGAGTCATTAGCATACGACATCGAAACCGTTCCTTGGTTATCATTGTTGAGATTAAACCCATCAAGAAACAGGAGAGACTCCACGTCAGGTAAACCGATGAAAACCTGACCGTTCCAGGGTCCGCTGCGCCAGATAGGAACACCGTTCTTCCAGATGAGAAGCTCGGGAAACGTGTAAGGAGCAAGACCAGCTGTGTAGTTCCCCGTGGAAGGATCTCCGTAGCTTCTCCAAGAAGTGAGTTTAAGATTCTCCCCGGTTCTGTTGTTGGTGCCGAGAGTCATTTTGGGTAAGAAAGAGTTGTAAGGGTGCTTGAAACTCTCCCAGAGAGTCTCGCCGTTGTTTCTGTTGTCTTGCAACGCAAGATTCCCTGTATCCATCAGCTGAACCCAAGTGGTAGCTGGAGCTGCTGGTGCTGTGACGTTTGTCGACCATAGAGTGCGGTTTCGACCATCGGTAACCACAAGATTTCCATCGTCAGAGATGGAAACAACACCGGAAGTATCGTTGATGGGAGCGTCTTTGTTAGCGACCCAAACCACGGTTTGAATCGGCATCTTGTCGTACCAGATCCCAACGTAACGTAAACGAGCAGTGGAGTTTACGGGAGTAAAGAAACCGAACCTGAACACACCGCTTTTGCAGAGGAGTGTTTCTGAGTTTAAGTCTTTGATCGGAGTCGAGGGCGTGATTCTGTCTTCGCCGAAACAGAAAGAGAATGTTGCAAGTAGAATAAGAAGAAGAACAAAACGATGTTGTTTGTTCAGTAGAACCACCATGACTAGTTGAAACAGAGTTTTGCTTTTTTGTTTGTTACTCTTTAGAAGATTTTACTGAAAGAGAGTTATAAATCATATAAGCAATCGTATTTGTCTGTATATAAGAAGACTTAGAAGAAGAAGATGATGATGTAGTTTTCTTCAAGATTTGTACTGTGGTGTAGTACTGTGTTTGGTGGCTTCTTTGAATAGCCCAATTAGCAATCAGAGTGGAACCAACCACCAGTATTGACTTTTAGTGCGGGACTAAGAAAAGAAAGCAGAGAGAGAAGACCCACTTGCGTTACTGCCAATCTTTGTTGGGGACCATTGTTTTTTCACTTTTGAGTAGACATTAAACAACTTGAGGATGTTGACTATATTCAAAAACAACACGTTAGAATGTGAATGAAGATGTGAAAATTTCTACGTAGATAAGGAATAGGAGTCAGTTATGGACCGTCAAATGAGGTTTGTCTTATTGTAAGAATATTAAGAGACTTCATACGTATAAACTCATTCTTCCAAGTACATACTTGGTCATAGGATACTGTTTCTTCCAAATGAGTCCTAAGAAGAAGGTGGTTGACTAGACTTCAGCAGAACAAAGCTTACAGAGTTTGTATGTTAATGAGAGGTGATAGATAAGGACTTGTATGTTATTGTTCAACTTGAACATGCTAACAATAATATTGAATACTATATTGAATACATGCTAAAACAGGGCCTACCTTTTATAACATGCTAAGACACTATTTTTTTATCCTCTTATAAACTGCAACCAGTGTTAAATAGAACCAAGAATGTACTTGGGAAGACTAGCATTAAGAATCACAGAGACCATTGAGACTGAAGCATGAAACCTATGGTTCTTCCGTTACTGTTTGTGAGATAAACAACACCAGGACTTAAGCTAAACCGATGGGCTATGTTGAATTTGAGATAAGATTCCACTTGAAACCGATCATGATTTCTTGAACCATCCACTACTCCCCCAACGCTCATGCCCCATCCCACTTCATCCTCTGGTTTGTCTGTAATAGAAACTGACCATTTTACTTCCTTCTCTCTTGACTTCTGAATTTCAATCCATCCCCCAATCCTTGTATTCTCGTCCATTAGAGAGCTGTCTACCTTCAAAGCTATGGAGCTAGACGATACATGATTCATGCTTCTGCTCATCTCCAGAGTCGTTGCTGATGATTCAGGATCCATATCAATACGAGGTCTTAGGAAACTTAATGGAAGTACAACGGCTCCAGCAGGATAATGGAGGCTGCTGGACGGTGATACAATCTGGTGACAGCCAAGTAGAGATAGTTTCACACCCCTCAGAATGTGGCAGGTTACTTGCCCAAAAGTTCTGAGACAACGACTCCTCGCATTTAAACCTTGCTCAACTTCAAGGTTTGTGATGGATTGGGCAAGTGAAGCTGACACGTTTGACTTTCTGACTGTTAATCCTATGGCACTACCATTATCTTGGTTCAAAAGCGGTGGTCCAAGTTCAGAAACTTCTGTAAGATTCATTCCCTGCCACACGTATGTAGTTGTATTTGTAGCTTCCCTAATAACATAAATGGTTAAGAAAGAAAGCACGTGGATACCTGGTAAGAAGACACAAGAGCATCAGCATCAATGTCTCTGAAATGCGCGCCAACGGGAATAGCAACTGCAGAGAAGCAATCATTGATCTCTGCCTTGTAAAAGACTTTAGCTAAAGACAGCTGTTGTTTCCCTGAAACACCACCGTCGCTGTGATGATCTCCTTCCCCTGCTTTGTATCCAGCAACGAGCTCAGCCACAAGCTTATCCGACTCCCTAAGGCTGGTTTCGAACATGAACCTCGAAAGCAACCCAGGTCTCACTCCTTCTCTGTCGAGTCCACTGAGACTCTCCTCGTCAGTGTTCCCCATCAGGAGCATTGCTCCAAGGGCATGAACTTCACCTTTCACATGAGTGCTAGTCTCTTGAAAGGGACCTCCTTTGGAGAGTTTATAAGAGGAAAGCATCCGCTCAACTTTCTCTTGTCTGTGTCTAAGCTTCATTATGTCAGAGAATGCTTCTCTTTGCAACCGCTTCAAGATATCAATCTGATACATAGTAGTTCCCAAATAGTGTTGAGGTAAAAAGACAACTTTTTTGAGGATAAAGGTATATACTTTCGTCTACCCATTTCAATCAAGAGGTCGAAAGAACAAGGAGTAAAGGAGGCGGACGAAGATACCGGGTTCTGGCGGGAAGGATTGTCATGGAAGCCGAAGTGGCGGGAGACTAAGTCCTGGCTCGATTTCGCAAAGGTCTTCACTTTCTCCACCACCGAAGCAATTGGATCCATTTTTCCTCAGAGACTGATGGGGGAAAGCTTGATGCAAACGAAGAAGGTAGAAAGAGATGCAGTTGGAGCCTGGAGGGCAAACGTGCGTGACGACTGAGGAGAGATTGTTCAGATTTCTTGGTTCGATTCGGTTTTCTTCGAATTTTGAATTTTTTTTTTGTTTTAAGGAATTTCATCTTTAACCGAAATTTAGTTCGATTCGGTTCACATTGATTTTTGTATGCCTATGGCAAATTGGTCATAGCCAACAAAAAAATTTCATAAAATCTGAATTATACAATTTAAATCAGTCTAAACGATTTCAAATCAATTTACACCATTTAAATAGATTTAAACAATTTAAATCGGTTTAATCAGTTTAAAATTAATCTAAATTAGTTTGTATTAATCATAATAATGTTAATATAAATTCATAATTTTTTTCTTTTTTATTTATATATCTAAATTTTGACAATTCATCAAATATTTTATAATTAAAGTCAAAAATTAAAAAATCTTACATAAATATAAAATACATATAAAATAGATCAGTAATTTATTAATATCTAAAAACATATCCATTGTAAAACTCTATTTTTCCTCCAAAATATAGTAAAAGTGAATATGAAGTAAAAGTACAACAATCATATTTCATTCTTCACTCCATAACAGAGTCATGAGCATAAAAAAAATAAATTATTTTATTTATGGAGTAAATTTCAAAATGAAATGAGATATATAATTAGATTGAAGCATTTGTTACTTCACATTCATTTTTACTCTATTTTATATTGAAAATGCCCTAAGTTTTACCTATATCCTAAATAATTCGTCTAATCGTTTGTTCTTTAACATTGATCTAACATAGTGTTAGGAGAATATTGACATGTGACTTAACATTTCGAGTAGCTAGATCGTTTTGTTCTTTTGTTACCTTTAGCTGAAAAATTTGTATATATTTAAAGCATCCAAGATATCTACATTTATTCTTACCATCGGTTTAGTATACAAAATACATAGTCCGTAAACACGTACACAACAATACCAATTGCAAGATCATATTTCTAAGTCTCTTTCACTAGTTTGATCTTACATCAGATATATCTGCCTCAACCACAGATTTTAACCAAAATGTCACAATAGAATACAACTTAAGGACATGATTCAACAAAGAAAAAGGCTCCTTCACTATGTTGGTTAATGCAAGTTAAAGTTGAGTTAAAAAAAAATCTTTGACTAATGACACAATTGCAAGATTACAAATATGTTTTTTCTGCCGACAATGTTTCCTGTCCACGTAAATACATAGTGTATATGGTTAAGTGTTAGTGTGTTACAATACTGTAATCTACTCGCTGTTGTTCTTATATGCATATGCAAAAACAATTTAGTCATCAGAAGTATATCTAGACCCCGTCCAGCTAGTTAAAATTCTATACGCATGTAGACTAAGAGAAAATATAAAGTTAACTTGTATGATTTATCATTAGGAAAATTAAGACATGTCCATATTATATGTTTAATCTTTTTCCTGCCAGTCTCGTAATTTAATCGCATGTCAAGTGAGTACCACTCTTATTATTATATACTATATTTTTCGTCTAGTTTAGGAGAGGGTGGCTTAGATTAGTCTATTGCGATGGCTAACGGAAATCAGCTAATTTCACAGGATTTCCACTTAACAATAATAAAATGTATTTTATTATATCATTATTGCATGCATCTGCTGATCTGTACATGTTACTTTCCAAATGTTTTTGTAAGTACGATAAAGATGATAGTTTTATAAGATAATCGATCAGAATTATTTTCGTGGAATTTAAAATTTAACATACAAACAAAGTAGCCACAAATGATATAGTGTATACATACAAACAAAGTAACCATAAAATTCAAAATAACAACCACGAATATTTCCATTTGAAAAAACGACCAATATTATATATATAAATAACTTCAAACTGAAAATTTCTTGAATACAAGAATAAACACATCATCAAATGTAGCTTTCAGAATACCGTTTTCATAATTTGGAATCCCATCACAGTTCACAAAATAAAAATAAAAATAAAAATGGAGGATGTTATATAACTTGAGATACACATATTTTATAGTTTAACCGATTCTGTCTTGGGCTTATGCATCGTTTTCTGAGTCTTTTTAACACCACATTTTTCGTCTAAGAGATTCGTTTTATCATTTTTTTGTGGAGAAACCTAATTCTCACCACTAGCCCAACACTAGTTGGTCGATATCTATATATTATTGGGGGTTTAATAATTTATGATTTACTTTATCGAGTATATAATTTATTTTCCTTCTTCTGATAAAGGGTATCATTTATTTTTTGGCGTCTAATTAGCAAACTATGTGTGTTATTCATTTATCTGTGTTAGGCTGGTATCATTTATCTGTGTTATTCAAAATCAAGTTGAGAATAGGTAAGAAGAAAGACGTTGAACAAAAAAAAAAGGTAAGAAGAAAGACAAAGTAAAAGCGTGCGGAGCTTTCCAGCAAGCTCACATTATGGTAAATGTTATCATTATTTTATAAAAATCGCAAGTGGCCATTTAACATTAGCTTTAGCCTTTAGTAGGGTTCCATTATCTTATGCACAGCCAAAATAGAACAAAAAATCAGTGGGGTTAGCCTAGTGGTACTTGAGAAAGCTTTGGCCTCAATACGGTCCCGGGTTCGATTCCCACTGGCCACACGGATATGGGTCCATTGCTTTCGACTCATTTGAATGCCCAGGAGAGGGTCTATCCGTGGGCTGTACCTCCACCCGGGGGTTAGGCTTGTGTCATCATTGACCCGGGTTTAACCCTTTTTTTAGCAAAAAAAAAAAAAAATAGAACAAAAAAACAAACCCCAACATACACAAAATAGCGCAAAACAAATCAAATTTTTAATAACCTTTCTGTACGTAATTTTATTTTCCTCATTTTATAGTTAAACGTATAAGCAACCAAATGAAATTTTTTACCAAACTGGTTCTTGATTTTTTATTTAGTCTATTTGCCAACCAAAATTATAAAAGATCTGAAGTGAAATGAAAAGAAAGCATGATTTGACAAACAAGGCCATGTGAATCATGATAAACAAGAAAATAGCAATCCAAAAAGCACAAAACAACACGGTGAATAATTGAGAAAGTCTTCACGTGAGGAACAAATAGAGTAATTAAGCCATGACGTTGAACGCAGACACCTTTCTAAAAAGGACAGTCAAATAAGGCCTCTCATTAACAGTCTCTCGTTGCGGATTTGCGGGTCTTATCTCCATCTACATTCCCTTCTTATATTATTACTCCATGACATAACTGTGGTTTTGTAAACTTGCTTAGCATATTAATTAAAAAGCTTTGAGCAAAACATAAAGAAGAACAGGAAAACTCTCTGTGTCTTCTCTCTCTCTCTCTCACTCACTCGTTGTGCTTAAGTTATAAGTAAGCTCTAATGGCGAATCAGGTAAAAGAGAGGAATTTAGAGCAGACCTCTACGTGGGCAGTCGCTGTGGTTTGTTTCGTCTTGCTATTAATTTCGATTATTCTTGAACATTCCATTCACAAAATTGGAACCGTAAGTCCCTTTGATTCTTCGTCCTCTTTTTTCATGATTCCATTATACGTCAAGATTCCCCTGTTTAGCGCTCTTGCTTTAATTTGTTTCTTTCTTTTGCTTAGTTTTCTTTTTCTTTGTTAATTTTGACATGTTTTTTTTTGTTAAGATCGTCTCCTTGCTCATTTTATGCTTTGCTTATCTCTTTGTACCATTTTTTTATTTTTTTTTTAACTTTAAAAAGTAGTTCTTTGTACCATGTTTGGTGTTTTTGTTAGTTGTCAATCTGTTTTTTTTTTAAATGGCAGTGGTTTAAACAGAAGCACAAGAAGGCTCTTTACGAAGCTCTTGAAAAGGTCAAAGCAGGTAAATTAACCTACGTAAAGGAAAAAAAAATTATCTTTTGCTACCTAAACCCATTAACAAGCTTCTTAATTGCTTCTTTGGTATTCAGAGCTTATGCTGTTGGGATTCATATCACTACTCTTAACAATCGGACAAACACCAATCTCAAATATCTGCATCTCCCAAAGCGTTGCATCATCAATGCACCCTTGCAGCGCCGCTGATGAAGCTAGAAAATACGGCAAGAAAGATACCGCTAAACCAAAAGACGATGATGAAGATAAATCCGGTCATAGAAGACTTCTCCTTGAGTTAACTGATTCTTACATCCCTAGACGAAGCTTAGCCACCAAGGGTTATGACAAATGCGCAGAGAACGTAAATATGAATCTCCCATATTTATTCATAACTCTCTTTTGCTTGTTAACCACGTTATAATATATGATTGTGATTGATGAATTATCTCAGGGGAAAGTGGCTTTTGTATCTGCTTATGGTATCCACCAGCTGCATATATTCATCTTCGTGCTCGCCGTTGTTCATGTTATCTACTGCATTGTTACTTATGCTCTCGGAAAGACCAAGGTAACTAATTTTCTTGTGTATCCTGCAGTGACCAGATAATCAAGAAATATTGTATGCATAAAGATCTGATTCTTCGTTTTCTTATTGCAGATGAGGAGGTGGAAGCATTGGGAGAATGAGACCAAGACAATAGAATATCACTATTCCAACGGTATATATGTATACTATTAAATCCTGAATGTTTGACAAGATTTAAGAACCGGCAATAGGAATTTCTTAGAGTGAATGCATTGTTGTTATGTAGATCCTGAGAGGTTCAGGTTTGCGAGGGACACATCTTTCGGGAGAAGACATCTCAATTTCTGGAGCAAGACAAGTGTAACGCTATGGACTGTGTGTTTTTTCAGACAGTTCTTTGGATCTGTCACCAAAGTTGATTACTTAGCTTTGCGGCATGGTTTCATCACGGTAGGCAACTTATATAGTGTGATCTTTTGTTTTGTTTTATCTATCCTTTAGTATAACAAAGTATTATCAAGCATGAAAGAGTCATTGTGTACATTGTTTACGTACATACAACCATCACTAACCAAGCCTCTAAGCACCATAACAATGAGAGTTATTATACTCTTAATAGCTCTGGAGAAAATGATCTAACATGCTCTTTTTTCAGGCGCATTTGGCTCCAGGGAGCGAAAGAACATTCGATTTCCGCAAGTATATTCAGAGGTCACTAGAAGAAGACTTCAAAACTGTAGTCGAAATCAGGTTTGGAACTACTTAATGACTTTTTATGATCTGAGAAAAATCCAACTTGGAAGATTTGTCTAACATCTTTGCTAACATTATGCAGTCCTGTTATCTGGTTTGTCGCTGTGCTATTCCTCTTGGCCAACGCTAATGGTAACGCTCATTGCTTACGCTGATGCATCAATATTCTCACAAAACTGACATTGGTTTCATTTGAAACAGGACTACATTCTTTCCTCTGGCTACCATTCATTCCGTTAGTAGTAAGTACAAATAAAAAAGACTTAAAACATTTATTTGGTTTTGTCCTTTTGGTTTAAACAGAATGAATGTAATCTGCAGGTGATTCTTATAGTTGGAACAAAGCTTCAAGTCATTATAACCAGATTGGGTCTAAGAATCCAAGAGAAAGGTGATGTGGTGAGAGGTGCCCCGGTGGTTCAGCCTGGTGATGATCTCTTCTGGTTTGGCCGCCCTCGGTTCATCCTTTTCCTTATCCACTTGGTTCTTTTCACGGTACGATTCAGTATCCTTAACCGCTCGGTTTATACTCTTCTCCCAACGGTATAGTATAATATAATAAACTTGCCTTCACTTTGCAGAATGCATTTCAACTTGCCTTCTTCGTCTGGAGTACGGTAAGGGATCCAGTTCACATTATTCACATAAACATCTCTTTTATGGAGCCATGCTAATATTTATGTTATGAACTTTTGGTATCTGCAGTATGAATTTAATCTCAAGAATTGTTTCCATGAAAGCAATGCAGATGTGATCATTAGAATTGTAGTTGGGTAAGCTAACATTAATTTGACTGTTGTATACACTGGCAAAAAACGTCTTTTTAACTGACAATATCACAAACATGCAGAGTTGTTGTACAGATACTTTGCAGCTATGTGACTCTTCCACTCTATGCTCTTGTCACTCAGGTACTACACAACAACATTTGCATTGCAATACAGGATTTTTGATACGGTCATAGTTTTTTTTTGACATTGTGTTTGATGAAATGTGTGTAGATGGGTACTACGATGAAGCCAACAGTATTCAACGAAAGAGTAGCCACAGCGATAAAGACATGGCATCACACAGCAAAGAAACACACAAAACACGGAAGACACACTGAATCAAACACACCTTACACTAGCCGTCCAACTACACCAACTCACGGCTCATCTCCAATGCATATTCTTAATAACCGAAGCGTTGAGACTTTCCCGAGCTCTCCTTCTCCAAGATACTCTGATCATCATGACCACCACCAGTTTTGGGATTTGTGAGTCTCAACAACACCAAGAAGCTGGACCTTCCACACATCATTCTCTTGCGCACGAAAGCTCAGAAAAAGAACCTGTTCTTGCTTCCGTGGAACTTCCGCCTATACGGACTACCAAAAGCTCAAGAGATTTTTCCTTTAAGAGGTAGATGATTCAACAATATAAATTTAATGGATGGCTAATGGAAATCAGCTAATTTCACAAGTTTTGCACCAAACAAGTATAAAATATCCAAGACAAAAAAAAAGTATAAAATATTAAAATGTATCTTATTATATTATTATTGCATGCGCATCTGCTGATCTGTACATGCTACTTTACGAATGTTTTGCAAGTACGATAAAGATGATAGTTTTATAAGATAATCGATCAGAATTATTTTCGTGGATTCTAAATTTCTTTTTTTGAAATTATTGGAATTATTGGAATACTTTATTTCTTTTTTTTTTGATAAAGGATACTTTATTTCTTCTTTACATTGTCTTTCAAAATAACAACCACCAATAACATTTTCTTTCAAAATTCATCAAAAGTTCAAAAAAAACACCAATATTATATAACTTGAGATATACGTATGTAATAGTTTAATTGATTCTGTCTTGGGCCTAGCCATACGTTTCCTCACTCTTTGTTTTTAACACACGTTTTAAGAGAATCGATTTAGCATTTGTTGTGGAGAAAC
Organism: Raphanus sativus; assembly: GCF_000801105.2. Lineage (NCBI taxonomy): Eukaryota > Viridiplantae > Streptophyta > Magnoliopsida > Brassicales > Brassicaceae > Raphanus > Raphanus sativus. The sequence continues at coordinate 4,786,243 of NC_079511.1, read as the reverse complement.
CTAATTCTCACCACTAGCCCAACACTAGGTGGTCGATATCTATATATTATTGGGGGTTTAATAATTTATTATTTACTTTATCTGAGTATCTAATTTATTTTCCTTCTTCTGATAAAGGGTATCATTTCTATTTTGGCGTCTAATTAACAAGAATATGATCACTTAATTAGGCTGGTATATCTGTCTTATTTTTTTTTTTTCCCAAATTGATATATTACTTCACCGAAAAGTTATAATTACAAGCATACAACCAGAGATGACAGACCATCTTGATCGACCAAAAAAGGATCATCAGCCTCCATGAAACCACAAGAGCACTAACTCCAACTATATCCCAAACAACATAGGATAAACAGCACCAAAAAAACACCAGCAGTAGCCTACTGATAAGATGCCTATCTTTCATGAGCAAAGAAACTATCAAGCCAACGAGGATGACCTGCTGCGACATAAGATTGTGAGAAACCTAAGTTAATCACACTCTGTGCAATGAAAGAAACACATCTACCAGAATCCGCCGGCTGCACTTTCACTTCCCACTTCACAAAAGCCTGCAAATCCTTCCTGAGCTCCGAAGCTTCAAATTGCAGGGAGGGCCAAGCCCTCGGTCTCACTATAGCATCAGTCAAATCAGCAAAAGAGGATGTAAAGACCACAGCATCATATTTTAGGCTACTCATACTCTCCACCGCCCAAGAGAAAACCATTAATTTAGCCTCCCTCTCCATCGGGACCATAGGAAACGTTCGTCGGCTATGCAGGAGAACTCTACCACTGTCGTCTTTAACCATCCATGCTGCACCCACAGCCGAATTACATCTAGCCCAATCCATGTCAAATTCACAGATCACCCAACCTTTCGGAGGCGCAATGAATTGATCTCGCTTTTCCATCGACTTCACCGATTGCTGCGCCTCCAACCTAGCATCCAGCTGTTGAGCAGAGAACCAATCATCCGCCTCAGCCATCGCTTTCTTAATAATGTCCTCAGGATCCAATTGGGTTCCCTCAAATAAAAAACCATTCCTGTGTTTCCATAAATACCACAAGATCCAAGGCCAGCAACGAGTGATATTTAGGTCCAGGGTAGCATTCTTGCTTATTTTCAAGAAGAAAGCAAAATTCTCAAAAAGAGATCGCTCCATCCATCCTCTTGGAGGTGTTGGAATACAAGAATGGGCCCAAGTCTGCCTTGCCATATCACACTGGAACAGCAAATGATTAACAGATTCGCCCTCTCTCCCACATAATTGACACCTCTCATCACACTTAATACCCCGAGATAGAATGCGGTCTGCGACCGGGAGAGCATCAGACAATACCTTCCAGAGGAAGGTTTTAATCTTAGGGGAAGTGTGTACCTTCCAGCAAGCAGATTTGAGGGCATTAAGAGACGGCTGTGCGTCAGCGGTAAGCAGAAGGTCCCTGTTCTTATCTTTTGCCGCCAACCAGTAACCCGACTTCACCGAATAAGCACCAGATTTATTGAATTTCCAAATCCAAAAATCTTCTTTAGTCACTACTGGCTGATTTCTCAGCAACACTTCAATATCAGACGGGACAAAAACTTCCTCCAAAGCCTCTCTGTTCCAACATCTACCGGGGAAATTAATCAAACTCCGCACCTTAAGATTGAGGTCAAAGGTGCAATTTTTGATCCAGGGCGCTCTAGGACCATAGCCATCTCTGTCATCTTCAAACCACTTATCAATCCAGACATTAATCGAATTCCCATCACCCACCCGCTTTTGGATCCCTTTGACTAGTAAATCTCTTCCCCACAATAGACTTCTCCAACCATACGAGGGACGATTCCCTAACTTAGCTTCCAAGAAATCACAGTCAGGAAAATACCTACTCTTTAAGAGTTGAGCAAGCAAGCAATGCGGAGAGGTGAGAACTTTCCAAGCCTGCTTAGCCAAAAGTGCCTGATTGAAAGCTTCGAAATTTCTGAACCCCAAACCCCCACTATCTTTCGGCAGGCACAGCCGATCCCAAGCAATCCAGTGCAATTTTCTCTTGTGCCCATCAGAACCCCACCAGAAATCTGCCATAGCGGACACCATCTTGTCGCAGACAGTCTTAGGGATCTTATAGCAAGACATAGCATAGACAGGCAATGAAGAGGCTGATGCTTTAATCAAAATCTCTTTACCTCCTTGGGACAGATTCCTCAAATGCCACGCATTGAGCCTGGCAGAGATCCTTTCCTTCAGAAAGCCAAAACAGGCAACTTTAGAACCCTTTAGACATTCAGGCAGACCCAAATACTTGGAGGTTCCTCCTTCCTTGAAAATCCCCAAAACCTGACTTATGGCATTTTTTACATCCTGGTCAACCAATCTTCCAAAGGAGATTGCAGATTTCTGTACATTGATCACCTGACCAGTAACTTCTCCATAGGCCATTAAGATACTCTGAAGTTCAAAGGCTTGCAATACCGTAGCTTTGCACATGAATAGGCTGTCATCCGCAAATAGAAGGTGATGGATCGACGGACCATACTCTGTAAACTTCAATCCAGAGAGACGCTCCTCCTCTTCCGCTTTGTTCAGCAAGTGAGTTAACCCTTCAGTGCATAGCACAAAGAGGAAAGGTGATAGGGGATCACCCTGACGAATTCCCCTCTGCGGTTTAATCAGACCAAAAGGCTGATCATTGATTAAAACAGCAAAAGAGACAGAAGAAACACAAGCCATGACCAAACTGACCCATTTCTGATCAAAGCCTAAAGCCAGTAGGAGACCCTTCAGGTAGCACCACTCTATCCTGTCATACGCTTTGGACATGTCGGTTTTGACAACCATGAAATCCTTTTCTACCAACTGATGACCTCCCAAAGCGTGAACCGCCTCATGAGCAACACCAATATTATCACTGATGAGTCTCTCCGCCACAAAAGCTGATTGATTGATTGAGATAAGTTCCGGGAGAATGGGTTGAAGCCTGCTGACCATAATCTTCGAGATGATTTTGTAGAGAACTGAGCACAAGCTGATTGGACGGAGATCACTCATCACCTCCGGTTCTATGATTTTTGGCAACAGGCAGATGTAAGTAAAATTCCAGTCAACAGGCATCACTCCTCTACTGAAAAAATTCTGCACTTCAACACACACTTTTGGGCCTATGGTATCCCAGTATTGCTGAAAGAACAATCCATTCATGCCATCAGGACCCGGTGCGCTCGATGGATTGATACTGAAAACCGCCAGCCTTATTTCGTCCTCAGTGACCTCCGCCAGCAATCTGTCATTCATGGCCACTGTAACCCGAGGAGCCATACCTTGCAAGAGATTCAGAATGTTGGGAGGCTTCGATGACTTAAACAAAGCCGAGAAATAGTCGAGAGCCACTTGAGCTTTTGCAGCCTCAGACCATTGATAGACCCCATCGATGTCCTTTAGCTTGCTCAGGAGACGCCTCGCTCGGTTAGATTTAACAGAAGCATGAAAGAACTTGGAATTCCTATCACCATATTTGAGCCATCTTTCCCGACTTCTCTGCTGCCAATGTAACTCCTCCTCCCTGTAGGCTTTGTACAGTTCTTTTTTGATGATCTTGATGGCATGATAACACGGGTAGTTCCTAGACTCAAACCATTCCAAGCGGTGTTCCAGTAAGTGGATTCTGTCTCTCGCATTAAAGACTTTGGACTTCTTCCAGCGGCTTAAAACCCCTCTGCAATCCCGCAGTCTCTTAGCCACACTTCGGTTAGAGGAAACCCCACTCCCTGCTCTCCACGAGTTAATGATATCCTTCTTCACTCTGGGTAAGAAAAGGAACTTCTTATCATATCTGAATTGGCCTTTGTACCGCGCTTGAGAAGCTTGCAGATTGATTAAAACAGGCCGATGATCAGACCCTCGTTTGTCAAGAAATCTCTGATTAGAACCAGGGAAAATCCTGAGCCATTCCTTGTTCCCAAAAGCCCTATCGAGGCAACACTGAATCCACTTCTTCCACCTCATACCCGACCAGGTAAATCTATCACCAGAAGCCTCCAACTCGTCCATGCCGCAAGCAGCCAACATGTCAGCAAAAGGCCTAAAAGAAGCTTCCGATCTAGAAGGACCACCTAGCTTTTCACCATTATTCAGGATCTCATTAAAATCACCAACTATACACCACGGTTCCTTCCTACAAACTCCAAATCTGCTCAGTCTTTCCCAAACTATACTCTTTCCATCCTGAGCAGGCTCCCCATAAACACAAGACAGAAAAAATCTGAAGTCACCAAAAAGAACCTCCATGTCAATCAGATTCTTATCCGCATACTTAATATCCATCTTAATGGTGCTTTTCCAAAATACTGCCAAGCCACCACTAAGACCTACTGGGTCAACCGTATATACATTGTCATAACCCAACCACACCTTTAAATCTACTAGAACATCTCTGCAGTTTTTAGTCTCCATTAAGAAAATTATCTCCGGAAAGTAAAGTCGCCTAAACTCCCGCAGACGTTGAACTGTCAGGTCTTGAGTACGCCCCAGGCCCCGACAATTCCAGCTCACTATGCTCATTAAAGATTGGACGGTCCCTCCTTTGGGACCACCTTCAGGGATTTTGACCTCGCCAAGACTGGAAGTTCCCCATCTTCAGTCTCTACCTTTCTCTTCAGACCACTCATGATTTGTTTACCCGCTCCCTTGTCAGCATCCAGAACCACCAACTTCCTCTGCTTCCTTTTAGATTTTGGAGGACGGTTTCTTTTATAGACTTTCTTTAGAGTTCCGGACGAAGCAACATGTTCCGAAAAACCCGAGCTAAACACCGTAGAACCTTCAGAAAGGGGCAGAAAGTTAACCCCAAGTCTCACATCCTCGCTCCCCGAATGCGCATCCAGAGGAGGACCCAGCCTCATCGCCATTCCAGCACCAATAGCCGATGCCATTAATTTTTCAGAGTTAGGAGACACAGAGCTTCCTTTACCTCTACTCAAGCGTTCTTCTTCGTAGTTGAAGACATGTCCCTTTCCTTTGTTTAAGTCTCTTGAGATAGTAGGAGGAGCTTCCAGTCTCAGAAACATTTTCTGCATCATAGGGACTTGTTCCACTTCAGCAACAGATTTTCTGACTCTCTCTTCTCTGATAACTCTGTCTTCAGCAGTTGATAAACTCAGGTACTGCCTCATCTCATCCATCACCTCCTTAGCGATCTTCGGTCTGCCAGTAGAGAGGTTAATCCCCACTTGGTCTTCTCTAAGAACTCCAAAGAGAGGATCACCTTCACTCAGTACCACTGATCTGTGCTCAAGTTCTTTCTCTATTGCTTGACGCCGCGCCAAAGCCACCTCTTTACGCTTCTTCACTTCGAGAGGACAGATCCTCTGCTCATGATTCAATCTTTGACAGGTAAAGCAACGCTTCTGGATTCTTTCATAGTCGAACTTGATGGTCCACGATTTACCTCCTTTAGCTGTCACCACCTTCGCCGGTCTGAGGGGATTCGCCACATTAAACCTTACCTGAGCACGAATAAAAGGTTGAGACTGTGGTTTCGAGGGGTCAAAAACCAACACCTTAACTTCACCAATCATATCAGCCAACGCCATTAGCGCCTCCTCCGTATAGTAGTTTATGGGGATTTGGCTGATTTGTACCCAGAGAGGAATAAACTGAAGATAGTCATCAGGCGGTTCTTCAACCCAACGCGCAATCACAATGACCCACTCATTAAAAGTATGAACGCCTTTCTCCAGCACATCCACCAAGTCATGCTCCGAGTCAAAGAAGAACTGAAAACGTTCCTCCGAGAGAGCAACTCCCCTACACCTGCCTTCCTTTTGCCACTTCCTAGGCATCCTCCAGATTAAGGAAGACATTCTCTGACATTCTGGGTTCAGAACTCTACCCACAATGCTTAGAAGATTCTTTTCATTCGAACAGAAACCCGGTTGGTCCGGCATCTCGAAAGGTTTGTCATCCTCGTCCAAAGACAGAGCCATTAAGGCTCGATCCATAGCCACCGACATCGTAGCACCACCGTTGAGCAACAATCAACACAAACTCGTCTTAACAGAAGCTTAGATCTCAGAAAAGGGAACTGGAACTCACTGCAGATCTGATGAACACCAAACTTTAACTTGTCTTTTTGAGAATAGGTAGAATAAAAAGAAAGACAAAAGTAAAAGTGTGCGAGCTTTCCAGCGTGCTCACGTTATAGTAAATAGTATCATAACTTATATAAATCTCAAGTGGCCATTTGATATATAGCTTTAGTAGAGTTCCATTATCATATACACAACCAAAATAGAAGAAAATTAATAACACAACCAAACATATAAAAAATAGAGCAAAACTAAATGACTGACAAATCAAAATAAATTTTAAGTAATCTTGCCTCACGTAATTTTATTTTCCTCATTTTATAGTTAAACGTATAACAACCCAACGAATAATTTTACCAAACTGGTTCTTGAATTTGTTCTAGTCGTCTATTTGCCAACAAAAACTTGAAAAGTGAAGTGAAATGAAAAGATAACATGATTTGACAAAGAAGGCCATATGAAACATGATAAATTTAAGAAAAATGCAGTCCAAAAAGCACAAAACAACACGGTGAATTATTGAGAAGTCTGTCTGCAAATGCAGAACAACAGTAGAATGTTGAAAGCACCATTCAGAAAAAGACAGCCAAATAAACCTTTAATTTATAGTCACTCATCGCGGGTCTTATTATCTTCATCTACGTCCTCCTTCCTTATATGATCATGACATAACTTTGGTTTTGTAAACTTGCTTAGCCTACTAATTAAGAAAAAAAACTGTTAGCTAAACATAAAGAAGAACACGAAACTCTCCGTGTCTTCACTCTCTCTCTCACTGTGTTTTTTTACAATCAAGCTCTAATGACGAATCAGGTAAAAGAGAGGAATTTAGAGCAGACCTCTACGTGGGCAGTCGCTGTGGTTTGCTTCGTTTTACTACTCATTTCAATTGTCCTTGAACATTCCATTCACAAAATTGGAACCGTAAGTCCCTTTGATTCTTCCTAATCGTCTTTCATGATTCCATTATATGTCAAGATTCCCCTGTTTAGCGCTCTTGCTCTGTTTCTTCTTTTGTTTAGCTTTCTTTTTCTTTGTTTTTTCGACATTATTATTTTTTTTTTTTTTGATTTTTGTTGTTGAGATCGTTTTCTTGCTCATTTATGCTTTTCTTATCTCTTTGTACCCTGTTTTTTTTCTTTCTTAATTCTGCTTCCTACTCTGTTTCTGCGTTGTCACTCTGTTCCTGCTCTGCTTAATTCTTCTTCTCTTATGACTAAATATGTTCTTTGTTTGTTTTAAATGGTAGTGGTTCAAAAAGAAGCACAAGAAGGCTCTTTATGAAGCTCTTGAAAAGATCAAAGCAGGTAAAATTAATAGCAAAGAAAGAAAAAAACATCTTTTGCTACCTAACTTCACCCATTAACAAGCTTCTTACTTGCCTCTTTGGTCAATTCAGAGCTTATGCTTATGGGATTCATATCACTACTCCTAACAATCGGACAAACACCAATCTCAAATATCTGCGTCTCCCAAAGCCTCGCATCATCAATGCACCCTTGCAGCGCCGCTGATGAAGCTAGAAAATACGGCAACAAAGATACCGCTAAACCAAAAGACGATGATGAAGACAAATCCGGTCATAGAAGACTTCTCCTTGAGTTAGCCGAGTCTTACATTCATAGACGAAGTTTAGCCACCAAAGGTTATGACAAATGCGCTGAGAAGGTAACTATGAATCTCCCAGTATATCTATTTATATAAAAACCACTCTCTACTCCTCTAAAGTATGATTTGTGATTGACGGATTATCTCAGGGGAAAGTGGCTTTTGTATCTGCTTATGGTATCCACCAGCTTCATATATTCATCTTCATCCTCGCCGTGGTTCATGTTATCTACTGCATTGTTACTTATGCTCTCGGAAAGACCAAGGTAACCTTTTTTTCTTGTGAACTCTAAAGTGGCTTGAGAGTCAAGAAAGACTTGTTTGCAACAAGATTTGATTTTGGTTTTCTTGAGTATTGTAGACGAGGAGGTGGAAGCACTGGGAAAATGAGACCAAGACAATAGAATATCACTATTCCAACGGTATATATGTATATTATTACTTAAAACCTAAACAGGAAATTTGACGGTGGAATGCATTCTTGTTATTGTAGATCCTGAGAGGTTTAGGTTTGCCAGAGACACATCTTTCGGGAGAAGACATCTCAATTTCTGGAGCAAGACGAGGGTCACGCTATGGACTGTGTGTTTTTTCAGACAGTTCTTTGGATCCGTCACCAAAGTTGATTACATGGCTTTGCGGCATGGTTTCATCATGGTAGGGAACCTTATATAGTCTGATATTTTGTTTTGTTTTATCTACTGTAATTAGTATAACAAGTACTACTCTAACCCTGGAGAAAATGATCTAACCTACTCTTTTTTTTCAGGCACATTTGGCTCCAGGGAGTGAAAGGACATTCGATTTCCGCAAGTATATTCAGAAAACAGTAGAAGAAGACTTCAAAACTGTAGTCGAAATCAGGTTTGGAGCTACTTAATGACTTTCATTTTTTTTTATAATCTGAGAACAATCCAACTTGGAAGATTTGTCTGACATCTTTGCTAATGTTATGCAGTCCTATTATCTGGTTTATCGCTGTGCTATTCCTCTTGACCAACACAAACGGTAACGCTCATTGCTTACCACGCAAAATAAACACACAATATTAACGCATTAATATATGCAACAAAACTAACATCGGTTATCATTTCAAACAGGATTGCATTCTTACCTCTGGTTACCATTCATTCCACTAGCCGTAAGTACAACAAAAGAAAAGTATTAAACATTTGCTCACTTTTGTCCTTTTGGTTTTCAGAGAATGAATGTAAATCTTGCAGGTGATTCTAATAGTTGGAACAAAGCTTCAAGTCATTATAACCAAATTGTGTCTAAGAATCCAAGAGAAAGGTGATGTGGTGAGAGGTGCCCCTGTGGTTCAACCCGGTGATGATCTCTTCTGGTTTGGCCGCCCTCGGTTCATCCTTTTCCTTATCCACTTGGTTCTTTTCACGGTACGGTTCAATATCCTTAACCGCTCGGTTTATTACTCCCAACGGCACGATATAACAAACTTGCCTTCACTTTTGCAGAATGCATTTCAGCTTGCCTTCTTTGCCTGGAGTACGGTAAGCAAGCGATGATCCAGTTTTCACATTATTCACACAAACATAGCTATTATGGAGCCATACTAATTGTTATATCGTGAACTTTTGGTATGTTTAGTATGAATTCACTCTCAAGAATTGTTTCTATGAAAGCGATGCAGATGTGGTCATTAGAATTGTAGTTGGGTAAGCTAACGTTACCTTTGACTGTTGTATACGCGGGAAAAAAAACGTATTTTAACTGACAATGTCACAAACTTGCAGAGTTGTTGTACAGATACTTTGCAGCTATGTGACTCTTCCACTCTATGCTCTTGTCACTCAGGTACTACTCAACAAATTTTGCATTGCAATACAGAAATTCTTTTGATATGATCTTAGTTTCTTTTCTGACACTGTGTTTGATGAAACGTTTGTAGATGGGTTCTACGATGAGGCCAACTGTGTTCAACGAAAGAGTAGCCACAGCGATAAAGACATGGCATCACACAGCAAAGAAGCACACAAAACACGGGAAACACACTGAATCAAACACACCTTACACTAGCCGTCCAACTACACCAACTCACGCCTCATCTCCGATACATATTCTTAATAACCGAAGCGTTGAGACTTTCCCGAGCTCTCCTTCTCCTAGATACTCTGATCGTCATGACCACCACCAGTTTTGGGATCCTGAGTCTCAACGCCAAGAAGCTGGACCTTCCACACATCATTCTCTTGCGCACGAAAGCTCAGAAAA